>NW_026972418.1:0-257500 GCF_036711695.1 Zophobas morio | reverse complement strand
ATCGAAGAGTTGACTTCAGGGGCAAAACAAAATTAGGTGCTCGAGGTAATAACGTGTGCCCAATCGTAATACTAGATTAATAACTGAAGAGTAGTAATATTTATATAAAACATTTACAATTTTTTTTTTTTTTGATAATTAATAATGTATACCATAAAAAGTAATACAAAATCAAAGAGAAAACGACTCTTGGGCCTAGAAGTCTTTGAGCTAAAAACTTTTAACGCTCTAAATATGAACACATTAAAATTGATACTATCAACTTAAAAAGGGTGTATGAGAATTTATTCCTGGAAGCTTAAATCCGCATCAATTAACGACCGGAAAAAAAGCCACGGCTGTGGTTTCATTGTCATTACTTTTAGTAGTGAGCCAGGGCTACGACTACCCCTTGGGTGAGGATTGATGTATTAACCTTCTAAGTTGACGTAGAGCTTAACCAAAAAAGAACCTGCTTATCTATCATTTACTATAATAAAAAATTTATTTAAAAAAATATAGGCAGTGTTTTTAACTTTTACTTTATAGGGCTTCCTTGACCTCAAACTTAGACTAAAGTTATAATGTTTTTTAAAATACAAACAAATGAGAAACGTTAAAAATTAATATATTTTTCTAATAATTTATAATCTTAACCCTGATCGGTTTTATCTCCAAGGGTTAGGGACTAGACAGTTTAACAGTTTACTACTGACAGTAGTTTTAATCAAGCTTACATTCATCCCCTCGTGACTCTGAGTCTATCAAGAGGGAAAAGTCGTGTATAAAGCTCACTTTAATGACTAAAATTATAATAATTGTTGAGTGTACACGGAATATAAAAGCCAATCTTACTAGTTACAAACTTAATAATATGCGCGCGCGTTAAGGAACGTATGAAAACCTTAAAACAACATACTATTACTCACCAAAAGGTAATGTCACTTCTATGAAGATGGGTGGGCTTTAAATATAAGAATAATATTCAATAGGTAAATGAATAAGACTTTATTAATTTTGAGGCAATAAAATGAAAAAACATAAACAAATCAAAAATCGCTAGAGCAGAATAAAACGAATCATACGGGCTTAACAAACTAGAATAGAACCCCGTAGCAAGAAAGGGGTACACAGACCATGAAGAAAATAAACCCGACCCGGGTTTCTCCTTTAGCGTGTAAACTGGTGTATATATTTGTAAATAATCGGCCAAAAATGGCGAACTAATCACGTGCACTTATTGTGTGCTACGAGGGAGCGTAATCTATTAGGATAAACGGCAAGCCAGGCCTTAGACATACCACCCAAGAGATTTTTTAATTGTGGAATGCATAGTAATTCACTAAAAGAGTTCTAATTCTAATCTAAAGGACATTTAGAAGTAATACATAAAATCATAAAAAGCGAATATCTGCATGTCAATTAAAATTTTCAGTTCTACTATAATAAAGAAATTGGTTAAAAAATATAGGCATACTCGTAAATAAAGTTTAAAGTACTTACAAGCTGAAGAGTTATAACAAGAAAATTAGGTTTCAGGATTTTAATTAAGTTAAATAACCTAACAACGAATTTAAAAATTTGTTAAAATAAGATATTATTGTGTTTAACTTGATTAACTGCAACTTTTGAAGAGATGAGAGCCTAAGTGGATGTCATAATAAAGGTACATTAGCCTAACAAAAGCAATTTTTTTAATTATATGTATCTAACATTTCTCCTCTTACCGCGTAAAACATGCTTTTTTTAAAAGCTAATGAAAAAAATTAAGAGTTCTCCTACCTCACATCTATACTTGATGTATAATCAAAATTATAGCTCGGAGTCATAAGAGATAATAAAAATTCACCGTTCACAAAAATACTTTGTTAAAATTAAAGTAACACGCACGCTTTATGAAAGTTTATTTGCAACTGTAGTGCACTTAACCTTTAACAAATTAATCTTGTAAGAGGCTGTTATTAAAACTTTTCTTATGCATCCTTCCCTTGGAACTACTTTTACAAAGTTTTGCTCGGATACAAAGCACCCTCGCTCCCCGTGGTTTGTAAAATATGCATCTGCACTTGAGGCTATGAAATTGAAGTTATTATGGAGCTAATTAGAAACAACGCAATTAATGCTTTGAGTTAGTCAGCATTTTAACAAATGATTATCTACGTAATTTATGATGTTGGTCCGGGGTACTCACACGTATAGTGACCTTAAGTTGGAAATGCTTCCTTAATATTTTCTTCGCTTACTGTAGATTATGATAAATATTTAGCTCATCCCAACGATTTATTTGTTCAAGACATAACCTATGGCGCAGGTGCTTACTCCGTTATAGGAGACCATGACACCTCACAGTACTAACGGCCTTCTAGACCTAGACATATTTTCTAGATAGTAAATGATTAAGCATAATTTTAGACCCTTTTCTAATTTTAGCCTACATATTTTTAAAAAATGGTGAATACCATTAATCTTATTAATTTTAGGTTTTAATAGTATAAAGTACAACTCCCCTGCTTTTAAATTGAAATCATTAATTTTGAATAACTCTAATTATGGACGTCTAATTTAGTAACAGGCTGGTCCAAAGCTTTAGCACTAAATTTTTTTTTTATTAATGTCCCAACAGCTAAAAGTAAGCCAATCAAGTAGTTTCTCACTTAAACAAAATATTGTTTCATCTAAAATTTATAAACTAAGAATACTAATAGTTGCTGTCCAAATAAGCGTACATAAACTATATTATTTACTAAATAATGTAGAATAAAAAACTGAGTTTAAGTAATTTTCTATATTATTATAGCCTTTAAACACGGTAGAAGGTTTTTTGGTAAACCATAACACATACTTTTTTTTGAAAACAAAAATAAAAACTACTGAAAAGAAATTCTTAATTTTTAAAAATTTCTTACATCTCTCCATTTTTATTAGTTGCTATTAAAAATCGAATCTGAACCAAAAAAGTTGTAATATTTACAAGAATTTTTCTGTTTATATTTTCAAAAAATTAACCTTAACATTCTCTTTTAATTAGTAGCAGTGATCTAGCGGAAGGGGTGAGATATTGCAAACTGGTGGTAGGGTGGTCTTTTATAATTAGTGTGTAACCAATTAAGTGTTATGAACATAATTATAACATTAGTTTTTCAAAATAATTGACTCATTATAAAAATTTAACTGTAATTTGGGTTTCTGGAGTTAGAAAAATACAAATAAATATTTAATATAAATATGATGCATTTAAAAAGCAATAGGTCAATTTTTTAACTTCAACATATTTTCGGGCAGAGAAGTAATAAACAAAATATGTCTAACAATTTGTAAGAGGCAGCGGTCACCATCTCGGCTTGTTCTCCAAATAGTTAATGATTTTCATATATAAGCTTTGTAGGAAAAATTCATATTAACAAATTTCGTTTTTTTTCACAGAAACATTTGGTAGCGAGATCCTAGTAACTTTACACCCATTCCCGCTATTAAAATTTTCAAAATAATAAATAATTCTCTTGTCTTATTGTCTTAAATAGATTACTTATGTTATATCATGGTAAAAGTAATTCTGACAAGACTCAACTGAATTTTTTAACTTTAAAAAATTTGTATTAATAGAACTGCCTGAGAGATTTTTTTTTATAACTAGGTGAGTCATAGTTATTATCTATGTTTAAAATAATTTAGCTAACCGTTTGGAGGCTTTTTAATATTAAAAAAGCACACTAATTTTCGAAAGAGCTGAATTTAAACAAATTTTTCAGGCTAAAGAGAACTCTTTTTGTTATGAGACTTAGGCACTATAAATTAACAGCTATACAAAGGCGAAGCTATAATCTTTTCAATAACACAACCTTGGTTATGGTGCTCTTATAACAAAAACAAACTTTAAAATTTATTAATTTATATAAATAATTGAAGCTTCCTTTATAAAAAATAAGTAAATTCTTGGTAATCCTGAATATTATCCTTCATATAATGTATATACCTTTTAAAATAATCACTATGTACTAATCGTGCTCTATTATTAAAATTAGCATATTATACATTAAAAAATAGTAAACTTAGTAAATATATTATGTATACCTTTAAATTATGAAGATAGCGTTAAAATACCTTACAAACTCTTACTTTAAAGAAACATTATGCTCTTAGTACTAACAACCTCAAATAATGCAGCAAAAATAATAAATATACATGCAGGAAGAGCAATACAAAGGATCCTGCAAATAAAGTTAAACAACTTTTTTTTTTCCAGATGTTTCATTAAGTGACTCCCTTTGGAAGCGAGTCTGATGTATTACAAGTGTTAGCAATAAAATAGATTAACTTTTTTAAGAGAAGTTCTTCTATTATAAACATCATCGTCTTCATCTTATCACTACTTTGTAGCTAAATAGCTTTTCTGTGAGCAATCTTCCATTTTGTTCTCCTCATAGAAACCCTTCGATCACCTATAAAAATTGTGTTTTTGATCAAGAGGCAGTCTCCTTTCCTTTTCAGAAAAACCACTTATTGCTTGATTCTTATCGGTAAGATAGTGGTGCATATCTGGCTACTATCCTCCACGCTGAAAGTATATACCTTCACTATTAGAAATTATTCGATTTTAGATCTAAATTTATAATAAAAGGGAGCTCTGGGCTATAAAGATTTTACTATAACAGCTTTAGTAAGAATTAATTTTTAAATAGGTATAACCATTTTATTTCCTTTTAGTTTTAGAGTACTGTATTTAGTAAAATGTAATGCTAATAGTGTATACGTTTTTTACTAAATTTATTCGCCATAGTTTGTAAGGAAGAAAGTTTACGCCTTCTTGGCTGTTGTTATCTGGGCTCTCAGAAATATGGACAGGCATATAAAGTGCTATTTTCCGGCGTTTTCTCCTGAATCTCGCTACTTTTTTGCTTATACATGCGTCAAATTATTGCGTTTAAGAGTTATAAATATAAATAAAATAATTTTTTATTTTTAAAATAGAAAACTTTTTTACTGATTAATATTTGTAGGAAGTCAAATAGGTTTTTTAATTTCTTTACTTGAAGGTGAAGAAACGAAAAAGTCTTTTTTTTTGCCTTCCTTGTTTTATAAGTTAGCGGGAGAAATTAAAATAAAGATGTTTTTATTTTGTTTCAAAAAAAATATTTAATCTTTTGGTTTCTTTTTTTAGGTCTTTTTTATGAGTTATATACTAATTTTTTTTACTATCAGCCTTGGAAGCAGAATTCTTGAAGCTAGTCTAGATTACGTAATTTGCCTCAAACAAGAACTCGTACATGTACCTGTAGTTTATTAACTTTGCCACTTTGGTCTGTAATTTTTTTTTTTTAATTTTACGACACAAAAGCATAAACTTTTAGGAAAAGCATTTTAATTTTTATAGCAATAACAAGTCGAGTACTAATTTGAGTGCTCACTGTATTTAGCATATACCATTTCAGCGATTCTCGTTGGGCAAAGTCAATCTTTTGTATGTTTTTATATTGTAAACTTGTTTGTATCTGCTTGATAAATATTTCTTAACTAAATTTTTTTAATTTATTTTATTATTTATATAATAGGTATGTTTTAAAATTAACTTGCAAATTTTTTTTATTTTTTTTTAATTCTACTAATTTTGGTTTTATTTAATGAATTCTGCTTTTATTTTCTATTTCTATGAATCTATATTTACTATGTTAATAACTTGTATGTTTTAAATTGAACTCTCCATTTATTTTATTTATACTTTGTCCAAATTATACTAAATTTGGTCTTATTCAAAGAATCCTGTTTCTAAATTTAATTTCTATAATTTAAATTTTTGGTTAACTTTATAAATTGTATATTTTTCTTACTACTTGTAAATTATTTTTTTTTAATTTTTTCCAAATTCCACAAATTTATTTTATCTAATAAATTTTTTGTTTTCTCTGTAAATATGTTTATTGATAAGATAATATGATACTATAAGTAATTCCTATAAAACTTTATTATATAAATGTTACGAAATTATCAGCTTACAATTTTATTAATGCTGAACTCTGTAAATTTGCCTATTTTTAACCGGAATGCACTTTACTATAAAATTTATAATTGGTATAAATTATGAAATCTTTAATACTTTTTAGTAGATCTGAAAATACTTTAAACACTCCTTTATCGGCCGCAATCGAAGGTTTTTTTCCATATAAAAGTTTTTTTACCAAAAATTTAATTTTTTATTTATTTTATATACTAAACTAATTCTCTTCATTCTAATTAAAATTTATAAAGTGATCAAGTAAAGCGTTCAAAAGTTTGAAATAATTTATTTTAGAGTTAATTTTTTTTAATTAATTAATAATTTTATTAGTAATTTTTAAGATTTAGAATTTTACAAAATAATTCAGGGGAGTAGATTTATTAAAAAATTGAAAATTTGATTGTGTTTAATTTTGTTTCGTTGCGTTTAAAGTTTACACTCAAAGTAAGTTTTTTAATAAAAAAGTTAATTATTAAAATTTAATCGGAATGCTTTAAGTTGCTTTAAATTATTAACAAAAAATTTTATTTTATTTACTATTGAAATTTTTAAATAATTATTTATTAATACTTTATTTATCTAATTACTTGAATAATTTAATTTTGGTTTAATTCTTTAACTACTTTTTTATATTTATTTTTATAATTAATTTTTCATTTACTAATAATTTAATTAATATATATTTTTAATTACATATACAATTTGAATTTTATAAATAATAAATTTATTTAAATTTATATTTTTTCTTTATTTTTTAGTTACTTTATTATAATTAATTTATTGAAATAATTTTTTTTGATTTATATTAAAAATTTCTACTGCGTTTACTGTATTCACAACAGTTTCAAGTTTATTACAATTATTTTATAGTACATAAACGTATTTAAAGTGCAGTTTTTATGATTTTTTTATAATAAAAGTTTTTTAATAAAGAAATTTAAAAGTTTTTTTGAAGACCAACTTTCCTTGCAGCCAGTCGAAAAAAAATAAAGCGCCTTATACCAGTGGACGAGTGAATTTGGTTCAAATTATATATATATATTGCTTCCAATTCATTCACCAGTAGCCGAATATATTTTGCGCCAGCTAAACGGTCAGCTTTAGATTTTTGTGCACAACTTTATTATTAGTGTAACAATATTTTAAATTATAATCAAAATAATAATATAAAATATTGTTAAACTAATAATAATAAACATTCATAATTACTTTTAAGCTGTTTTCGGAAACTAAAGCACCCAAAAGTTTCTTTTTAACAGGTGTTCGTCCATTCACAGTATTAATAGTAGTAATAAACGATAAGCAAACCTATAGGAAAAGTATTAGTACTACTGCTAATACAAGTACTGTAGTGTTGAGTGCGAGCAGCGATGGCCTATTGTTTGTTTTTTTCTTGCAGGTCACTACCCTTTTTCTATTCGAATCTTTTTTCTATAGAAAGTTAACAGCGAAAACGTGTGTCCCCTGCATTCACCCTGAGCCAATCATCTCATTCCTCATCACGTGATTCACCATGTGACTCAAAAGTTTCCGGCGGCGCGGTCGACTCGCTGGATGTTTTTCTTCTAGTTGTTGAAGGGTATTTACCTATTATTAAGGAAACTGCTTCAATGCGCAGGAAGGCCACGAGGCAGCTTTGAAGTTTATGGATGGAGCAGTACAAGTACTTTCGGTTCATCACAAGTTTATTATTACTATTATTATTTTCTTTATAAGAAAGGTAAACCTGAACTTTGCTTACGCGTATACTCTTCTCGGACACGAATAAGTCGCAGAGGAATAACCTCTCGAAAGCAGCCAGGCATTTCCATTCGGCAGTCCACCAGGATTCCCGCCACTACAACGCTTGGTTGGGCCCCCGCACGAGGCGGCAGGTGGGGGAGGAAGGGGAGGGGGGAATTTATTGATTTGAAATTCATCTTAATTTGAGCCACTAGGAGCCTTTTTCATACTTTCTGGTATCAGTTTAGACCGCTTAGCAATATGAACAAAATACAAAAGGTTTTAGGCGGAAGTTTTTCCAGTAATAATAAAAATAATAATTCGTTTAAGTGGAAATCAACTGATAATTATCATTACAAAAGTTTTTCTTAACTTGTTAATTTTTTTTACGTGGCACTCTTCTATAGCATTGCTTTTACAGCAAAGCCAAATATCATTAAAAAAAATTTTTCGTCATTATAAAACTTTTTATAAAGCCTACAATTTTAAATTTCCTTTATAATAAAAATAGTTCAAGGTTTTTGCTGAAACTTTTTATAGGCAGGCATATCACGCTCAGCTGCAAGCGTGCATACTTGAAAATGCTTGCGGATTGCAGCGAAATCAGCCTATAATAGTTCGCTAAAGGGGGACCCTGAAAACGCAGTGACTCTTTATTTAAAAGGCGGAATTCGCGAACAGAAAGGGGTCATCACCAGGGTGGATGTGAGCTTTCTTTTAACGCAGAAACTTTTTTTTATTGCTATGAAAGTCTGCTCTCGATACTTTGGATAAACTGTTGGAACTCACGCCACAGGAGCCTACTGTTTACCTTCTTAAAGGAATTTTAACGTGTATAAAAAGCTCTAGCTTACGGATTAAGTACAACACCCAATCATATATTATACGTACCTATAGCCTATAGAGCTTTAAGGCATTTCACTTGGGCACGGGACGTGGATGTTACTAGCGGAGAGTTAAATTAAATAATAATCAAGTTTTTATTATACTAATTAAAATGATCTATTTTATCGTAAAATAGAAAAAATTATTAACAAGTACTATAAAGATGATAACGAGGTTTTCGATATAAAGCCAGTCTGATTTTTATAAAAAAAAATTGAATAAAAGAAAGGAAGAACCTCAATAAATTTATAGTGTAACACCAGCATCGTTTTCTGTATAAATAAAAGTTATATCAATTTTTTATAAAGCGAAAAGATCTTTTTTCAATATAATTTTTTGAAGCACTTTTTTCATTAATATATATATTAAGCAAAGTTAGCTTATTTATAGTATATTAATAGTGACTACTTTTCGTAATTGTTTGTCCACGCTTAAGGAAGAATCCAGAATGTTGGAGACATGTAAAAATTTCTTTCTGCAAAGAATCCACAAGCTTTATTAAAGTTTACTACGCTCGTCGTGCTCTTTTTAATATAACAGACGAGCGGCGCAATATAAAGTTTTCAGTAGATTATTGTTGTCGTTAACCTTTTTTCCTCGTCCCTTACTACATAGAAAATATGTTTTAAGCAGTAAAAGGACGTTATACAGTTTGACTGTAGCACTCCAACTTTTAAAATAATTATAAAATCCTTAGTTCTCTTAAACACATCTGCTTTGTCCCTTGTCTATGAACTCTGTGGGCTATCCCTTGCTTATAAATATATATATAAGTAACCAAGTTAATATTAATGAACTTTACACTTTTTATAACTACGAATAAATACTTTGGGTGTAATATAGTAAGGACATTACACGTAATAAAGGCAGGATTTCTAAGGTTAAAATATAATAAAAAACTTTCAAGAAATCCTCAGCAACAGCGTTCTTTTATCCCTTATTTCCAGATGTTCGACCGAGTTTAGAAATAGTTGTAGTCGTAGTTTTACCCTGACCAACAAGCCCCGGGTAAAATTATTAGTGTAACAAGTCATTACCTGCGCTCTAAAGGGTGGGGGTCACTATTTGGCATAGCGGATTATGGTATGCAACAGATTAAGAGTTCGATGTACTCCGGTTCGAGTTCGCCTTACCCGCGAAAATATTTAGTTTGTACGAAGGTGGAAAATAGTTGAGGGCCTATATATTATAAAATGGAATCAATATGTTCTCTTAAACCCTTCAACTGGTAAGTACATATATCTACGTCATGATAAGCTGTGGTATTAAAAGGATATGAATGAACCCGATTTATGTCCATCGAGCGAGAGGCAGGCCCTAATATAGGCCCCTCCTTTGAGTGCGACCATGTTAAAAAAAGATTGAATATATAACAAACTCTAGACTGTCTAGTAATGCAGTTTACAAAACGTATGAATACATTCTTGTTAGTTGAAGGATTAATAAAAGACTTGGTAACTTTATAAGTGATTACTGCTCCTTTTAGGTAAGCGTCCACTTCTTGTCGTTTTGATAATTTAAACACCCCTATGGTCATTCAGTCTTAATTACACTCCAGGCGATTTGAAATTCACTCTTCCTATGTAACGAACCGAAGAGAGGTTGTTACCCTCTATGAAGATGGAAGGGCATTGTACCAAATGATAATTGTCATTAGTATATATACATATTTATATTTATTTAAATTAAAAGTGACAAGAACAGTATAGAATAGAGATTAATAAAGCCATCCGCCCCTGATGAGAATAAACGAAACTCAAGCTCGCTCAATTGCACATATGCGTGTGAGTAAAAGTAAAAAAAAGTTAAGCAGAATGGTCGGGGGGCAAAGGGGTTGGAAATAGAGAAGGAGACGACCAAGTGTTACATCCTTTCCCTTTTAATTTTATACTAATTTTGTTTTTTTTTTAATGGTATTTTCTGGTGCTCCGTCGGAAAAAAAAAACTGTTAATTTACGAACTCTCTAAAAGATGATAGCTTACAAACTAGATTTTAACTTGCGTTAAAGCAATTTTATATATAAGATATCTATCTTTTTACCTTTAGTCCTGATATCTATAATACTACAAAATTTTGTATTATGTGACTGGCGATAGCGTGCCCTGCCCCGATTCTTAACTGAGCTACCCCTCTTATTATCAATTGATAGGCTTAGTAAGAATATCCGTAAGTGGTAAAAGCGTTAGGTTGAAAATTTGTAGTCATGCACTTAAGCTTCGAGAAAAACAATATTTATAATTTATTTTTTTTTGTTTAACTGGAGGTCTTTGTATGGTTCATCGTTTGCACAAATTACGAAGTGCCCGATATGAGTCGTAGTATACCATTTTGTCTTAAGTGAATTTCAAAAGGACCATCGCCGGGAGTCGTAAGTCCCGGCATCAGAAGCGTATGTTTATGCTTGGTCGGATACATAGTAGATATAAGTGTTTGCTTTTTGTCGAAAGAGTTTGCTTCTGGCAGAAAGTAAAGGATAAAAAAAAAGTTTAAGCTTAACGTGGATGATGACCCCCAACTACCTCGTCAGTGGCATTGCCTTTATGTCTCATATAAACGCATGGTGCTATTTATATAGGTTTATTATTCTATAATAAAATTTGTAATAATTTTAATATATTTTTTATTCCCATTGATTTTTTAACCGGAATACAGGTTAAAGTTGGGCTAAAGGTTGTCCTACTTTCTTTCTTTTCTTCCATCTTAATGAACCGTTGCATTAACGTATTGCGCCCTAAAGCAATACGTTAATAGAATTATTTTCTGCACCTATGCTTACCAATTGTATAGAGTAGGTCTATGGGAAATTGGCCCATAACGACAGGCTCGGTCTCTGAAATAATCTCTGGTAACTTTGAGTACCATATTCTAACGAAATTAGGCACCAACCAACAAAACAAAAAAGAGGTAAATTTAGTTACCAGTAAACATTACGTTGGGCAGTTTCGCACGATCTTTTTATTGGACAATTGGATAAAAAAAGTTCTGGGTGTAAGAAGTTTATTTTTGGTTAGCTAGGTATGTAAATATTAGTTTGGGATATATAGAATCAAATTTTGAAATATTGGACTTTTGGACAATAAAGTATCGTTTCAACATAGGATGTGATTTCGCAGAAAAAACAAATTCATTTTTAGCCCCGGAGTCTTCCCCTTAAGGGGTCAAGAGGTTATAATGGTGGAACCTTTAAAGGTAAGATTTTACTGGAAGCCAGTATGTCAACCTCTTGAATGAAAGATGAGCTTACTTGCTACTAGGGTTTCCGCAAAATTACAGGTAATGAGTTTTTTATAAGCAATATAATTTCAAAATGGAATCTTATGCATAGATTAATATGTAAGAACTTTACATAATATATATGTATTATTAGTATGCACAAGAAAGTAAGCTTAATATATATATATAAATTATAATTAAACAAAAACTAATTTAAAAAATAAAAAGTATGTATACTAGATGTTTAAATAGACATATATAAACTTTACATAATGTATATATAATATTAACATACACGAGAAAGCTATCTACAGAAAAAATTATAAGAAAAATGTAAACAATTAATTTATTAAACACTAATTTTAATTCTTACATAATTTAAGATTACTTAACTTTTAATATTAAGTCGGTTTTATTTTAAATTAACTAATGATAATATTTTTTTTTTTAGTTTAATTTTTTTGCAAATGTTTAGTGATTATATTTTTGTAGGCATTTGGATACCGTCACTCGAACATTCTTTGCCCTTACTTCTAAAGATGCAAATTAAATTTATCAAATTTAATTTATTAATTTATAAAATAAAATTAACCTAAAAAATTGTTGGCATGGAAATTCTACTTGGTTTTCCATAGACTAAAAGGTTTTTATTCTTTCATTCTTGAATTATTATTAAATCAGTGTATTAATTATTTATTCTGTTGAAACAAAAAGTTTTTTTTAAGGTGACAAATAAAATTTTCATAATTATTTAATTTTTTTAATCAAAATTAATAAAAAAGGATTTATCTTTCCACTAATAAAGTTCAAGGAAACTTCTTTTTTTTTTTAGTTGAAATAAATTTTTATAGAACACTTAAAGTATAAGCAAAAAAAATACAATTATAAAAATTTTTAAAGTTAGCTTTTTACCATAAAATTTTGAAAAGTCCACTTTATTTTAATCTAACATGAAAGTCATTATTTTTAACTTAAAAACTATATTTTTATCCTCGCGGGACCAACTGGTGGCCCATAAAAAAAAAATTGTCCACAACTCCTAATTACTAATTTTTTTGGAAGCTTTTCTTTTTAAAATTATTTTTTAGAAAGTCAATTTTATTTGCCTGCTTTACTGGAATTTTTAATGGTGTCGCCTTTTTTTTTTCCAAAAAGCTCGTATCACCTTTGGTCCATCTGCTACCACGACAGGATCAGCTGCTATACAAAACAAAGATAGTTTTGCGCGTTTATTCGAGCTTGAACTAGCCAGTATAGCTTGTGCCTTTCTCTTAAAAATTTAAGCTGTTTAAATGTCTCACGCAGGGAGTTTAATAAAACATAAGCATTTAGTATCGAAGACGAAAAATGAGAACGGAAATCAAGGTGAATACAAAATATAATTCTGTGTTTTCTATATTCTAGGTTTTTTAACTGTTTACTTTACATTTTCTTTATATATATATATCATATATTCATTCTATACTTATCCACTTTTATCCTTATGTTTATTTCTTTTTCGCAGACTTGAGGGTTTATTGGGTTAAGCTTTTATATTTGTATTCTCTATAAACTAAGCAAAAGATGCAGTTTGAAGTCTCAACTATTATGATTAGTGTATCTTAACAATATTTAAAGAGCAATTCTCTAAGGTTTCTACTTAAAACTTTGACTACTTGAATTTACTGGAGGTAATTTATTTGTCTCTACGGTGCAAGTTAATGGTTAGCGCCAAGTTATTATTTAATTTTAAAAACCTGCTCTTAACTTACAGGTCATCCGCAAAAGTTACTATCTCTTCTTTGCGGGGTGATAAGATGGTCGCTCTCCTTTACCCCTTTTCCCCTTATTTCGCTATCATCACAAATTTTCTATCTTAAGACTATTAGCTTTATAAAGTTGAAGGGAACAGAGACACTAAGTAAGGAGCAGTAACACATTTTACTATGTATGACTAATGAAACCTGACTTAAAGCTAGCAACATAGAGATTAAAACTTCTAATCGACGGGGCTGCACTGATATAACATACCCCTTTGTAAAAATAGGAAATATTAATTATATGGACAACTTTTTTTTTTAACATTAAAGTTGAGGTAAAAATAGTCCTTTCCGAAATTAAATTTCTACAGCACTAGGATGTAGTCCGCCAAAGTATAACACTAATTTACAGGCAACATGCTATAATTTTTATTTTATACCTCAAAGAAGAAATGGTATTGTGAGAGGCAAAAGTGGAGTGCCACTTGGATGTGCCTTACCTTCTTGAATATTATCATTTTAAAATATAAGTATATAAAAAAAATTAAAGTTTAAAAGAGCTAAGACCCACTTTATTTGGTAACCAATGCAATGTGAAGTAACTAATAAAAACTTGAAATTTATCTTTACCGAATTAACTGAATATCGAGGGCCTAGTTTATCATTTAGTGGATTTATATTACACCACAGTCCATACAACTACGAAAATAATTTTTTTTTTTATTAATCGTTTAGAAATTAAGCATAATGTTTATACATTCATGTTTACTTGCTTACTATAAGAAAAAATTAGAATTATTGCAACCTTTTTTATTTTCCCTTTATAAAACTATTATTAATAAAGATATTGGTTGGAATTTGAGATTAAAACTATGAGATTAAATTAAGAATCATTTTCAAAAAAAAATTACATTGATATTTATCCTAGAAGGGCTAAGAAGAGGAAAATGCTAGTGGTTTTTAATTGACTATATAGTAAGGAGCGCCAACTGAGTGCGTTGATCTACATAAGAAGGTGCTTTAAAAAAATCAAGATGACAATCATAAACCAACTTTTTTTACAATAAGTATATAGGAGAGTCAGCATTGCTACTTTTGTAGGATATGCTACGCGTTAGTTGCGTCTTCGCCTTTCTCTTCTTTCTGTCCCTCTGGGGAAGGTTGGTGCTCTTGCAGGGCATTACGGTTGATCTTTTACCCAAACATTGAAGACCATATACCAACCCTACGAAGTTGTGTGTACTCCTTCCTGTTTATTATTTTTTTAATACAATTGGTTACTTTAAACTCATCATAAAATAAAAATAGATGATCTAAATTTAGTTATCATTTTTATTTATAGACTTTAATAAAATATCTCGACGTTTGTTGAAGGCTTATTTCAAATCTTATAATTATACTTAATAAAATACACACCTATTTTTTAAGGCTCATTATTATAAAAGGTGTTTACAAAACTTCAATTTTACAACTTTTCCGCCCAATGTAGAGAAAATACCAATGGGTATCACGATACCGTAAAGATTTGACTCCTAGTATATTGCTTCCCTTAGTAAGGCTGCACTGTTCTCACTTAACTATTTTTATACTGTTAAGAACGTATAAAAGATTTCTAATATTTTTTTTAAGATATATTATAAGCCGTTTGTATTGAAAAAGTGTAAGCTAAATATTAGGGGAAATGAACTTAGTGTAGCACATTAAATTAATAATTTTTTTAAACCTTTCGTAAATGTGGTAAAAACTTTGTCTTTTCTTATCATTACACAGTTAAAATATTTATACAACTGTTTATATCCCAAATTTATTTATTGGAATGCATATAAACGTTGTTGACCCCAATGAATTTTTTTTTGATCCAGACAAACGTCTATAATAAATTTGGTTTGGCTCTTGATAGTAACGCCACTCACGCATATTTGACTAGTTACGATTGATTTATACTAAACAGAGAATGTAATGCAGGCTTCTTAAACAGAGGTAAACCAACAAGGGTCGGCCCGAAACACTTTACTTTTCTGAAACAAATATGTGTAGGATGAATTCACCGGATGATCTTTTGACGGAAGTTGCCACTACGTTGAGGCAACCTTATGCCCATGTAAAGAGAGTGGATCAAGGGAAAAGGTCTGCAAGAGTGCCCATCAAATGAGGAACCTTTAGATATTTTTAGGGATACCAGTGGCTGATATACCTACCAACGTTGAATTCCGATATTTGAACACTTTGAGTAGCTCGAGTGTACTAGAGCCTTTTACAGGAAATGACAACCCCCTTCAGATTTTTTCAGTCTCAATAGGAAAGGTTAACATGACCGTTGACAAACAACATGAGAGCTTAGGACACGGCACAGAAAAGGTTCTTAGGTCAGAAGTCATAAAGTTAATTATTGTAAGCCCATGGGAATAACTCCTGAAATGGGTCCTAATGGTAAACTAGTCAGACTACTTAAAAGAATAAAGACGAACTTAAAATGATTTGGCTCTTTTACCTTAGGAAATATTTAAATTTTACTATTTGATGCCCGTCGCAGGCTACCTGTAGGTTATATACGAGAAATTTTTAGATTTTTAAGTAGATTTTGACCTTTTCAAGAAGGTTGTTGATAAAACTAAAAAATTATTTGTGTAAGTGATTTATAAAATTTTTACTTCTTATTTTCCTAATGGTTGATAGCTTTGTTTATTTTCGGTCTGGGTTTAAGTTAAACTGTGATGGTAAATTCGAACCTTTGTATGCCCTTTTTCAGAGTCCAACCGTTTATCTTTTTTACTTAAAATAAAATGTTATCTCCACCCTTTATTTATTACAACCTACGTTATCAGATATATATTTTATATATACTTCAAACTCTAAAATCTTGTAAGGTGGATTTTGCGGCCCAAGTAAACCGTTTTACATACTTCTGTTGGTATATCTATCAGTAGTAGTGTAAATAAGTTACTAATTGGCTACCTTAAATTCCTTTGAATTACTTTTTTTCTTAGCACTTCAAGTGTTCCGCAATTTAATACCCTTTATTCTGACTTTTTTATACTTCCGTTTAGATGCACTTATATTTATCTGTTTTATAAGATCTTTTATATCTATATACTCTGTCGTACAATAAATTTGGCAGGTATAAAAAACCAAAAAAAAAACTGACGTTACCTTTTCAAATTTGTAATAATTTTGAAAATTAAGTATGGTTTGCATATTTATAACTCTAAAATAAAATAGGCTTTTTATATTGAAATTATAAGTTCAAAATACTTAGTAAAACAAAATATTATTAAATAAAGACGTAAGCTAAACTTTCGAGAGATTCAACGAAACTCTAAGTGTTCGCGTAACTAACAATATACAATTATTTCGTAAAGTGTTATACACCTGAATTACTAAGAAACTAAAGTTCCTTTCAAACCTAAAAGGAAAAATTCACTTAGGTTACAGTAACCAGATATTTGAAATCCTATAACCAGGATTAAATAATTTTACATAATTCTAACTTAAACTATAAGTTAAAAAAAAAAAAAAAGATTAAAAAAACTATAACTTTTGTCTAAAAAAATAAGCTACATTACAGAAGTTTAGCTTCATGGTTGTTTCTAATATTAGTTTTATTGGGTAATAGTTGTGTTTATATTACTTACAGAATAGAACTGTAAAAATAGCTTGAAATCTTATAGTATATAAATAGAGTTATAGACTTTCGCTAACTATAAAATATTTTAATGATAATGAGACCTGTCTCAATAATTTCATCTGAAGAGACCGACTAACAAGGCACGGGAGTGCGTTTGTAATGACATTTTTTGTAAAGCATTCAAACCCTCAAAACTCCTACAACAGCCCATAACCCTAGGGAGACCTGAAAAACTCCTGTTACAGTAATAATACTAATTAAATATCTAGAAAAAATAGGCAGTATATCGCAATATAATACGTTTATAAAAATATTTTATTTATCTCGTTATAAAACTTACCTGATCGTTCAATTTGTAACTGGGAATGTTTATTTTAAATTTCAACGTAAACCTCATCCATCCAGTTATTTTTAGTGAAATTAAAAAGGAATTCAATATAAAATAGCATTATCACCTGGTATTCCCAGCCTGTGCTACGATTATTTTTATTAAAATAAACTATAAATGATTGATACAAAGTTATTAAAACTTAATATAATAAACCTATAGAAATATTAAGTAAACTACAGAAAATGTATACATTTTGTTAATGAAATCAAAATAAAAAATTATATTTACTACATCTCTTCAAAAAAAAGTAGGAATTACTAATATTTCACTTTTATTATGTATAATTCCCAGTATTTCTCGTTAAAATCATGGGTAATAAAAATTGTTATAATTTTTTTTTCATATAAAATAAATATGGTATATTAATATAAATATATAATAATTTCATTCTTAAAAGTTCTTGACTTTCATGTGGTATTTCATTATATTTGATATCATTATTTTGAAATTTTTTGTGATAAGTATAAACTTTTTTAAAAAATTCTATATATAATTATTATTATAACCCAAAAAGAAATTAATTATAATAAAAATTTATAATTATAACGGAAATTAAAATTAATGAATACAAATATTCATTAAATACAACAAAGTTAAAAGAATTTATGGTCAAAGCATTATTAAAGTGATTATTTAAAATGAAAAATATTTAAATAATAATAAAAAAAAATTTTATATATTTTATTTATTATTTTCATTTTTTCTAATAAAATTCTGGTAAAAAACTTATATATATATATGAAAATAAAATATTACATGTATATTTTAGTGGTACAAAAAATAATAATAAGTTAAAATAATATCTCTTTATAAATATTCATGAAAACTAGAAAAAGTTAAAAAAAAAAATATTATTTATTTTTTTTATAAAAACTGTATTACTTTATATCTTCTTCAACATAACAAACGAAGTTATAAACTCAAAAAAGTATTTTTGCTATGAATAAGTAAAATATAATTTTTTTATTATTTGGCTAAGGTTTTTTATAATATTACTTCATTATTCATAGCATTAAAGTAAACATATTAGGAAACTTTGCGTTTTTCGATTGACAGATTAACTAGGGAAGAGGCGATAGATTGCGTTAATATATAAAGATACGAATGCAAAAATTTAATCAATTAACATAAACAATCTTATTCTGCAGGTATTTAAGAGCAAGTTAGTGTCAAAAGTGGTAATCAATGTCAGTATGCAGCGTGTGGGCTGTCTCTTTGCCGTACTCTTATTTATTTTTCAAGGGAGATGGGTGTATTCGTGGTATGTACAAGAATCTCGCTGTGTACGGGCATACACCGACCATGTAAATATGTAAGTACCCATGTCTGCCTAACGAATTGCTGACACATTGTAAACGTAAAACCCATAAGACCAGAATATTAATGATCTTAATTTAAAGTCAGAAGACCTAGTTAATGTCTTATTAATAATATACTTTTGACTATAATTAAATATCTACTCAGTAGAACTTTTAGCATTATACTTGATATAACGTCCTTTACGAGAATGCATACATATTTTAAAGGCTTATAAAAGGGTGCAAATTGGATACTTTTCCACCGAAGGGAGCGAGTTTAAACACTGCTGTAATGTCCATGTAAGATTTGACTTCCAGTATATCTTTATTTTAAGTAAGAAAAGGCTATACAGTAGAAGTAAATAAGCTCTAGATAATATTTTTTTTAATTTAAGTGTTTTTTTAGTAGCAATGTATTTTTTCCAATAATAACAAGGAATTGTAAGGGTATATTTACTTAGAACTATACATTGTCAAGTTTATATTATAATTATTCCTGACATATATCATAAGAAATTTGGAAGATAACGCCCTTACCGTCATCACTAAAAAAATGTTTGCTGGCCTTTCCAGCTTGACTTTTTTGTAAGTTTTTAATTATGATCGTATCATGCAATTTTATTATAAAATAATACTCTGTTTACCCATGCTAATGGAATTAATCATATATTGTTCCCCGTACTTTACAGAATCAATAGCCTACTAGATAAAATATAACTTTTTGTACTACTATTAAAAGTCTTCATAATCGTTTAGTATTTTTTAAATACTCCAACTGTTATTAACGTATTACTTGTAGATCTTTATGGGAAAACAATATAAAATCCATTGAAGACGATTCGTTTTCTCATCTCGTTGCCTTGAAGAGACTGTAAGATTCTTATTCTTTATTAAAACGCTTGGGGGTTATTCCATAAGCCAGTTAGTAAATTTTAGAGGCGTTGCCTTGCTAATCTACTTCAACTACAGCCTCATTCGTTAGCTAGAATTAAATTTTTTGAGTTTTCATATTTGCTATATATATTGTTTTTCACTAATATTAAAGGATCAAATGGATGGATTTTAAGCTTAATTATTAACATACTTATAATTAATTTTTTTTCTAGTATAACTACTGACGTAAACTTTAAGGAATTTAGGTTTTAACCAACTAACTTTCATCAGCAAAGGAATGTTTTCTGGACTCCCTAATTTGACTTTATTGTAAGGCCATAATTATAATCTTATCATAAAATATTTTATTATATAATAATATTCTGTTCACCCCTGCTACTCGAATCAATCATAAAATGTTCGCTGCTTACTCGATAATTTATATAGTTACTTATAATATTATTAAGAGTCTTAATAATCGTGTTCAGTATTTTACATATCCCATTGCAATGTTAGTAACATATTACTTGTAGAAAATTATTGGATAATAAAATAAAATCAATTGAAGACGATTCGTTTTCTCATCTCGTTGCCTTGACTGAATTGTAAGATTCTTATTCTTTATTAAAACGCTTGGGGTTATCCCATAAGCCAATTTATAAATTTTAGAGGTACCTTGCTAATCTATTCAACTACAGCCCTCTTCCTTAGCTAGAATTTAATTTTTTCTGAGTTTTCATATTTGCTATATATATTGTTTCTTCACTAATATTAAAAGATCAAATGAATACATTTTTGTGCTTAATAACAACCATATTTATTTTTAATTTTTCTTCTTATATTACTACTGACATAAACTATAAGGAATTTAGGTTCTAACCAACTTACCTTCGTCAGCAAAGGAATGTTTTCTGGCCTTCGTAATTTGACTTTATTGTAAGGCCATAATTATGATCCTACTATTAACTATTTTATTTTATAATATTATTCTGTTCACTTATGTTATACAAATAATCATAAAGTGTTCGCCGCTTAATAAAATTATACTGTTACTTCCTTTTAATATTATTAAGAGTCTTAATAATCGTGTTCAGTATTTTTTAAATTCTATAACTATTTTATTAACATATTGTAGATCTTTATGGAATAACAAAATAAAATCAATTGAAGATGATTCGTTTTCTCATCTCATTGCCTTGACGATATTGTATGTTTAATTTTAATTTAAACGCTTGTAGATTATCCCACGGTGAACTTTATTTGTTTTATTTTTCTGTTTTGATAACAATAAACTAATCAATAAATTAAAGCAGCATTACCTTGTTAACCTATTTCAACTACAGCCCCCTTCGTTAGCTAGAATTTAATTTTTTCTGTGTTCTCATATTTGCTATATATTGTTTTTTCACTAATATTAAAGGACCAAATGGATGGATTTTAAGTTTAATTATTACAGTACTTATTAATTTTACTTCTAATATAACTACTGACGTAAACTATAAGGAATTTAGGTTATAACCAACTTAACTTCATCAGCAAAGGAATGTTTTCTGGCCTTCGTAATTTGACTTTATTGTAAGGCTATAATTATGATCCTATCATTAACTATTTTATTATATAATAATATTTTGTTCATTCATGCTACTCGAATCAATCATAAAATGTTCACTACTTACTCGACAAACTGTATAGTTACTTCCTTGTAATGCTATTAAGAGCCTTAATAATCGTGTTCAGTATTTTTGAATCCTATAACTATGTTATAAGATATTACTTGTAGAACTTTATGGAATAGTCAAATAAAATCAATTGAAGACGATTCGTTCTCTCATCTTGTTGCCTTGACAGATCTGTACGTTTGTTATTTTTACTTAAAATGTTGTGGATTATCTCACGATGAACTTTCTTCCATGAGCTAATTGATAAATTCAAGCAGCATTATTTTGCTAATCTTTTTCAACTACAACTCTCTCCGTTAGCTATAATTTAGCTTTTTAGATAAATTATATAGTTACTTCCTTGTAATATTATTAAGAGTCTTAATATTCGTGTTCAGTATTTTTTTAAATTCTATAACTATTATTAACATATTACTTGTAGAGCTTTAATAGATAACAAATTAAAGTCAATTAAAGACGATTTGTTTTCTCACCTCATTGCCTTGAAGACATTGTAAGATTCTTATTTTTTATTAAAAAGCTTGTGGGTCATTCCATAAGCTAATTGATAAATTTTTTTTATTTTACCTTGCTAATCTATTTCAACTACAGTCTTCTTCCTTGGCTAGAATTTAATTTTTTCTGAGTTTTCATATTTGCTATATATATTGTTTTTCACTAATATTAAAGGACCAAATGGATGGATTTTAAGCTTAATTATTACCATACTTATTATAAATTTTGCTTCTAATGTTACTACTGACGTAAATTTTAAGGAATTTAGGTTCTAACCAACTTACCTTCATCAGCAAAGAATTGTTTTCTGGCCTCCGTAATTTGACTTTATTGTAAGGCCATAATTATGATCCTATCATAAAATATTTTATTATATAATATTCTGTTCACTTACGTTATTCAAATAAATCATAAATTATTCGCCGCTCACTAAAATTATACAGTTACTTCCTTTTAATATTATTAAGAGTCTTAATAATCGTGTTCAGTATTTTTTAAATTCTATAACTATGTTATTAACATATTGTAGATCTTTATGGAATAACAAAATAAAATCAGTTGAAGACGATTCGTTTTCCCATCTCATTGCCTTGACGGAACTGTAAGTTTTCTATTCTATTCGTTACTTTTCTTGGGGACGGTTTATAAGGCACTTTAATTTGGAAGCGACTATATAAGATAGGAATAAACCAATCGTAGGAGCTACGTTGCACTAAGTTTGCTACCCATTTTCACTTCAATCTTTGACTATTTTATGCATTACATTGTTTTTCTTTAGTACTACCACTGGAACTCCCTATTTGAACTTTTTTTACATTAATTTTAAATAAGGTGTAGTAATATACCTTACATTTTATCTTAACTTTGAACTTCTCATCTTTTTATATACTTTTAGAGATCTTGTTACTGTACGTTTTATCATATTACATAGCTTCTTTCTTGCATATACTTATCATGTTGTGTTGCTTTTGAAGGCATCTTTTCACATCTTGTTATACTTTTTCCAATCGTTTTCTAAACGTTTAGATTTATTGTTTTTCCAAAAACTTTCTGTTTGTAACATCTAAATAAACCGCGTAAGCCGAGGCTTCGCACAGTTTATCAGTCTAGTCAGGTTATTAAAGACCAATATAAATGCATTTTAGAAATAATTTTAGTAAAACTGCTTATATAATAAGACCTATCGGGGCGACGGTGTTGTTCCAGGTGTTCCTCCTGTTAAGTATTTATTAATATTTATCTTTTACATAACCATTAGAGATCTTACAGAAAATCCTTTAACTGAGATTGGGGCTAAAGCTTTTGTGGCTTCCTGGTACCCTCATGGCATGTAATTTTCTATTCCTTAGTATTGCAGTCTTACAAATTTTATTTTAATTACCTTTTAAAATTTACTAGTAAATTAATACTTGACCAAAATTTTCTTTGCTGCTCGCGGGTGCTCTACAATGAATTAAGCTATGTTAATGGAAACTGCACTTTTAAAGGGAGCCTAGAAATCTTTCATGCTTTTAATAAAGCTAAGTGCCAAACATTAAGTTAGCCAGGATCTACTCACACCACGAGCAATAATACTGAAATTACCTCCTGATCTCCCTATAGTGGGGTAGGGATAGTAAATAAACTCTTTTAGTACGTATTACGCTGCCGGTATTTTCTGTATAAACCATAAAAGGCGATGTAATAATAATTTTTAATATAGTTGATTTTTTAATATTTTTCTGTACCTTACTCCGGGACTCTTAGAATAAGTCAACTATATGTTTTTACTTTATCATCTTTTAGTACAACGGTGTTTTTAGTAGAGCATTGCATTGCATTAAACGTTTCAATATATCGGGGTAAAAGGTTAGGTTTAATAAAAAATAATATATGGATATATGAACTTTTGACTATAATATTGCCAAAGAGCACGTAATAGCAACCCTCTCGAGTGAGCACTCTTCAACAATGCTACCCCCTGTTATACTCGAGAAGAGAGTCAGAGGCAGTGTAAATTGGGGACAAATATTAAATAATTTTGATTTACGTGCAACGATTGCAAGTATTAAAGTTTTTTAAAACAAATAGGAAATGTGCCTTCTGTTGCAGATATTCAAATACTGTACTTTCCGAATCTTGCTTTTTTTATTCAAGTTATTCAGTAGAACGAAAATAACAAAGCTAAAAGAAAAAAAGTTTTTTTTTGTATTATGAGAAAAAAAATTACTAGAGCTCGCGCTATCAAAACTTTTAAAAAGAAAAGATAGAATAAAGTAGGTTAAATAATTGCTACTTCACAGAAAACCAAATTTATTAGTACACTTGAATTTCTTATTAAGTTAACTTATCGGTAGCGTGTAAACTAAAAAAAAGTAATTAACTTTAACGAATATACAAAAAATTGTCTATTATATTAAGAAAAAACCGAAGGGAACAAGCTGGAAGTGGTTAAATTAATAAATAAAAAAATTACTATACCCAAAACAGCACATGAGCCCATAAAACGGTTTGTAATAAATTAATTTACCCATAACTAGCATAAGTAAGAAAAAAAATTTATTGGAAATTAAAAGAATTAACTGAAACATAAAAATTAATGACTCTCTTTGCTAATTTAATATATCTAAAAAACTTGAGCTATCAAAACTTTTTGGTAGAAAACAAGCTATAACACTGTTAACGAAGATTATGTTATTAATTTTTACAAACCAGCTTATTAGCATACAAAACAAATCATTTAGTAATTAAACTATTATCAAGAGGAGAGAAAAAACAGCCTCAAAAGTTTTAAAAAATAAACTTTTCGTTGTTCATTGTTATTTAAATTAGATAATGTGAGTGACAATCAAGTATATTAACTATTACTATTTATTAAATTAACTTAGCAGCAAACATTACAAATTTATAATAAGCTAAGTAGTAGTAATCTATTATCATGCCGTTTGAAATGAAACGCCTTAAAAGTTTTTAAAGCAAACTTTTGGTTTCCCAATGTAATTTAGAATAATGTAAGGGACAGTTAAGTATATAAGCAAACTATTACTTTACAAATCTAACTTTAAGCACATGACTTTATAGAGTTATGTATAGGCAGTGAGGAAAAACGCATCAAAAGTTTAAAAAAAAAACTTTCTTGTTGTTCAATGCTATTAAACTATACAAAAGTAAGTGACAATTATAAAAGTTTGACAAATTAGTACGTTACAAATTATTTATTAGCACACAATGATTTATACTAATAATTTGGTCTAATAAAATAAATAGTGCAAAAGTATGAAGTCCCCTCACACGTTTTCATTAATTATTATAACTATTTATATATTTTAATAAAACTGATACTAAGAGGCTTTATTTGGAGTATTCTAATTAATGTTACACTGTTATATTAATAAATATAGTGTAAAAAATTTAACTCAAACTTGAGTTTGTAATTACCTTTTACTTCACAAATCTTATCTCTATTTTTATTATATAAATAATACTAAAAAACTGTTTTTTTTCAAGTATTTTCCTTAATAATTATTATAATATTATATATTTAAGTAGTATAAAAGAAAAAAATGAGATTAGTGTACAAATTTATTCTTTTATAAATTCTTTATGAGAATTTATTTTATATGAATTTAAATTTAAATATTAAAAAAGGTCTTTTTTTTAAAGTAATTTTTTTAATAGCTATACATTACTAAATATTTATAAAAGAAATAAATTAAATTCATAAGTTTACGTTTACCGATCTATATAATTAATAAATTTTAATTATGTAATAATACCAAAAATCTTTTTTTTTGGTTTTTTATTGAAAAATCATATATCAATATAATATTGATAAATAGTACACAAGAAAAAAACTAGATTCACCTTGTGTACTTTTTGATTTGTTATATAAAATGTTATTGAATATTGAACTTATAAAATTTTATTAATTAATAAATTGTTATATAAGAACTAAACTAAATTCATCTCATTTATTTCTACTCATTATTTTTACTCATTCTAATTATTCAATACATAAGTTATTACTATAAATTAATGCTAATTTAATAAATATTTTAATCAATAGTTATTATAATATTAATAAATAGTATGAAAGAAGAGTGTCAGATGCAGATTTTCTGCTTAATTTTTAATCTTAGTATACTTTAATTAAATTTTTTTACAAAATAATACTAAAAGTTTTTTCTTTTAAAACTTTTTATTAATTGCTAGTAAAAGAGTGTAACATAAAAAAAATTAAAGTTTCGCCAAATTAAATTATTATTATATGCACTTTTTCCCTAAACAATATATATTTCTAATTATAAAACTTTTATATTGAGAATAAATATTGTTTATATAAATAATAGTAAAGCATTTGTAATTTTTATTTAGATTTTTTGGTGGAATAAAATATTGTTGAATAATTTACAACGATGCTACCGTCTTGAATATTCTTTCTATGGTTTGCGAAATTTAGCACCTTTTTACCAATCCATAACAAATCCTTATAGAAATCTCATTGATTATAACGATGCGTAGCGTAAATGTTTTTTATTAAACTCAATGCGTTTCATGTTTACAAAAGAGTTTAACAGAATAAAAGTAACCTCATAGAATTCAGGTAAAAATAGTCAAAACAAGTTCTCAGTTTACCTTTTATAAGTTAACTCATTTGCTGTATAATGAAGTTAAAATTTCTTAAATTAGCGGTAAATTTTATTAGTACTGTTTGCCTTTAAAAATATTGTTATTCTCCTGAATAGCTAGCCATTCTTTTGTACTGCGTTGTATGGCTTTTATTACGATGAACCCAAACAAATGTTTTTTTGGAGCAGATACAACGAAAAGACTGATACTTTTCTCCAAATATGATGCATTGAGACCCTGATCAAATTAGTTGTCTTTCTGTATAGAATTTACCTGAGTTAAATTTTCCATCTTCAGGGCGCCTTTAAGTTAAAAATCTATTTATATAAATAATAAAACTTAGAACAGTAAGCAAACTTCATTTGTAAAGGTTATTATAAATAATGCATTTCTCACTGAAGGTGTATAGTTTATAAAAATTTTATGAATATTAGTAGAAGGCTACAATTTTACTGTATATCTCTATTCTATAGCACAAGTGCGTGGTTAAAACACCAATGAATTTTTTCTAAGATTCAAAATATGAAATTTATGTACTCCCCCAAAAATAAAATAGCACTGTCGAACGTGATAATTATCAGCATTGTTTTTCTTGTATAAAGAAAAAAATTCATAATTACTTAAGCCTTTTTTTCTTTGAGATTATATTTACTAAGAAAATTTTATAAATTTTAAGTATAGAATAAACTTTACTATTTAATTTAACGAAGACTTCTTACCGGACACTTTAAACGCTTTATCACAAAAAAATATTTCCACTTAAAATAAAGCAGAAAAGGAGCACTATTTCGTGACCTATATGAGAGTAAAGCGAGAGGACTGCGCTTATTTTTTTTTTATTGCAGAGAGAGCCAAAAGCCTTGCTTTTACCTGTTCTGCTTTTGCTGTACGTTCTGGGAAGGCCCAAAGCTCTCAAAGATGTTCTCCCCATAAGAAAGCACTTAGCAGTTATACCGTATATGTAAATGTGTGCGCCATGCACTAAGTACTGAATTATCTTAAAGAAAAATAGTTGAGCATAAAGTTAAACTTTTGCAACTGCTTCGGCGAGCAATTAATACCATCAAAATTCTAATTGAAGTTACTAGGTAAATATTTATTTTTTTTTTAAGTTAGCTAACATACTTAAGAATAATAGTTTTGTATTAGGCCAAAACGTTTCTAACTAGGATATATATACATGCTTCTATACTTAATTATTATTAATAATATAATTTATTAAACATTTATTATAAAAGGAATATACCCAATTGCAATCTAAAGCTCTCTGACTATGAACAAGTAGCAACCCTATTAATTTAAAAAATTGTAAGAGTTACCCTACTACGATCATTATGAAATGGTGTTATTTTAAAATAAAGCGAGCTCTCATTCAACGACTTGGATAGAATTATGCTTTCCACATTGGAGGGTTTTCACTACTTGACTTTTATATACGTTTATAATAAACATATAGATGGTTTTAAAATATTTACTATGCAAGGTTAGTATGGTAAAACTGTTTTTATGCAATAATTTTAGCTAAATTCAGGTAGATAAAAATTTAAATTATTGAGGCTATCAAAGACATAACAAATAAGTATGTTTTCTATAACAGTTTACATCGATCTATTATTTAAGACATAATTTCTTATTGGCTTTAGTCCCTTCAGTTTTTTTCTTAAATGAAAGACAAATGATCCTGAAATTGATGTCAAGTTATTAAATTATATTTTAAATTAGTAATATACTCTAAATATGCTCGTAGAGTTTTTGTAAATGCTGAACTATCCTATCGGCTTTTACGGCTTATAATTTTATAACACCACGAAGAATATAGCGAAACGGGAATTAAAAGTAATAATTGTTATTTATTGTTTTAACTTCTTATAATAGAAACTAAATAAACTTCGATCAAAATTATCTTTCATCAGTGCGAAAATTTAATATTTTTTTCAAAGTAAAAAGTTCATATATTATATTACTCCGATTTCTTATACTCATGAAAGTAAAGCATATGCCTTCATGATTACTATTATAAATTTTATTTTAAAACTTTTATATTAATAATTGCATTAAGACTTTTACAAGAAAATCAAATTAACTATATTAGCACCCAAATGTTTTCGAGTCTCTCTAGCTTGTTAGCATTGTAAGTTTTTCTTTTTTACATTAAATGGTTAATATTTATTTTTAGAAATATTCTTTTTTGTTGTATATATTACTTTTAACCTTAATGTTAAAAAATAAAACCTTGGATCGTAGAAGATTCGTTTTATTCCTTAATATGTCTAAATTTTCAAATATTCGTATTCATTTAAAAAATAAAAGGCTAATTCAATATTCTTTTTTAAAGTTAAAATTATATTAAGCTTGAAGTTATTACGGATGATAAGCGTACTGTGCCGAGGACATCTAAATTATTAAATTAATAAGAATTCTGATAGTAATAATCATGAGGCCGTTTAGTATATCATAAAATATTTTTAATAATTTTTCTACTTGAAAGTTGGCTCTAAATAGAGATGCATACATATAGAGAATCTTTTATATTGAAAAGGTTCTGTAATATATTAAGCACATGAGGTGGTTTCCAGCATAATTTATTCAGTTACACTGCTATTAGGATTAAAATATGCCGATGAAAAAAGAGTGAAAACGTAGAGTTATGTATTTAAATAATTTTTCCAACTTTAACACGGCACTTCACAATACTTTTTAGCGTAATGGTTACTTATTATTTACTCGCTTCATCCTGCACTTTTACTTCCACTTGGCAAATAGGCTTTAAGATTTATATATCAATAAAGAAGGGGTCGAGAAGTGTGTTGAAACAAGCATTTATAGTTTCAGACTACTCTTCAAACTTTTGACAATTAATTGTCATTTAAAACCACAGTTTTAGAAATATTATACTTAAAAAGGGATAGGACGTTTTGAAAAACATTCGTTTCATGAAAAACAATTTTTATCAAATACATTATTTGAACAAAGTGCTACAGTAGACAAAAGGCTTTGTTAACTAAACACAATTTTTTTTTTTGAAACCACTATACTTCTTTAAGGGAATATTAAATGAGTAATATTTCATATTGCATTTTAAACACATTGAAAATTGTCCACTAGCCGTGGTCGTTCTGTTAGCTCTCTTTGAGCGTTTCTATCCATTTTTGTATTATCGTAAAAGTTATTTCTTTATATTTATAAACCTTTGCCTCTTGGGTGTTAACATATAAGTAAAAAAAGCACATAATTTTGCGAAGATCAAGTAAAATTATTTATCTAAGCTATAGTTAGCGTGGAGCAGCGAGAATTTCTGATATTCTGGACGTGGTGTTATTTCCAGTGGCCGGCGTCTTCCGTTTTATAGCGTCGCCAAGCTAGACAAATAATTGATTACATGCATAGAGCAACTAAGTTCCAAACTGATTAATGATAAAATACACTTTGGCCACGAAATTGGACAGTGGTGCCCTCAATGCTTAACAAGGATTTCAATATTTTTCGGTAAACAAAGCCCTTAGAATTTAGCTTAAACGAGGGATTTAAAATAAGTTTCGAGAATTGTAGACCTAGAGGAAACAAATTTTAATAAGTGGGTGTATTAAAGAAAAAGAAGTAAGTTAGAGGGGAGATACATAGCTAAGGTAGTTCTCAGACGAGGAAAGTTTGGAGATTGGAACCTCTGCGGTACAAGCTACCTATCGAAAATGAGTTTAAAGTGGATATCCGAGCAATTTTCGCAGAAATGGATACAGAAACTGTAAAGGCGGTTCTTATGTTTTAACGGTTCAACCCGTCTGAAGTAATTAAAATGCGCTCCTTGAAACGGAAGACAACCCCTACCTCTACTCGTCAAGGCGTATTAAATGCGAAGCAAGAGCTAAAATTTGAAAAGTATTGAGTATATCGCCGTGTCGGTTGAACCCCTAAAAAGAAGCGGAAGGACTGGCCAGTGCTATATATGTCAATTATTTGAACATACAAATTAATACTGTAAGTCAAGCTACAAATGCGTTAAGTGCAGTGACCCTCAAGGGTTGACGTCCTGCACTAAAAGCGAAAATTAAAAAGGTTACCTGCCCTAATTGCCCAGAAATGCATGTTTCAAATTGTAGAGGGTGCAGAACTACCAGAAATATGCACCTTTGAGAAAATTTCATAACAATTTTTCAACTAAAGCTTCCAAAAATCCTTAAAGTTTTTATTAAAGGCAATATAAGCTATGCACAGCGTCCTAAACAGAACTATAACCTGAATCAACTATTACAGTACCTTAAACGACATGAGGAATAACTTTATAGCAACACTTACCAATGCGATCAGCTATCCCTGGCAAAGGCCATTAAGGAGTTAATTGATATAACTTTTAGATTATCTAATTGGAGGCCAGTTCAGAAACTTATTGCCAAAATGAACCTGGACAAAATTTTTCATCTGGTACACATCTGAAAAAGATAACTGATTTAAGGTACCCAACTATTCTGTTCACAAATGCGACTGGAAAGATACTAGAGGACCAGACATGACTGTCTTAACTGGAAGAAACATTACCCACCAAGCGCCCTATCGTATAGAGGTAACTTTAGTAGTTGTCTGCGTAAATATAGAGCTCTGTTACGTCGGAATAGTCAGTATAACTGCTACTTACAAATCTTTCGGCAAGGTTATGCCTAAAGTTGCGGGGGTTTTAATATCTGAAGGGTTAAACTTTAAAACCCTTTGTGGAATAGAAGGCGGAGGAGCGACAATGAAATAAGGTTTGCCGAACTAGCCGGCAAAAAAATTTAATAGTTACTGGTCCAAAATCAACACAGTAACATAAATTCTTTAAGTACCTGTCATTGTCAATATGCTAGTAGTACTCTCTTCTGATCCTAATCCCATCCTCATAGAGATAGGAGATTAGTTCGGTCTCGACAACTTGGGTTAAAAAGGTAACCAGTTTTACCCACATTTCGGGAATATTTAGACAAAAGCATAGTCACCATGGAGCACTTCATTGGGAGAGCACTTGACTTAGACATGGCTGTTGTGCAAAGGGAAGGGTCTATAAAGAGAAACTATAGTAGGCCTACAAAAACCATCAATATAACCTACTAGACCATATTAGATCCCAGATTTAGAGAAGGCGAAAGCAAGATATCTGAACTCTTGTTTCCAAGCGATAGAAAACTTTACAACAAGATCAATTTTTGAGGTTAAGGAGAAATTGAAAGCTTGTTTCCCTAAGAACTGGTAGAAAATATAGTCTTTTGGGCCAGATAATAATTCTCTAGGGAAACTAACAAGAACTATTAGATCTACTGAGGTTAGAGGCATAAAACCGCTCATTCATGGTGCTGGAGGCCTCAGCTACGACGCCCTCCGAAATAGTAGAGGCATTAGCTAAACCACCGGTGCAAAAACTTAAAATATTATCCAATCCCTTAATACCAGAAAAACCCCGGATACCGATAATGCTTAAAAACTTAATTCCACGAGCTATCTCTGTGATTTTAAGATTAAAAAATTAATCAAATACTTACCACAGCCTACCTCCCCAAACTGTGGAAACTGGCTTAAGTAATTTTTATTCCTAAAACTAGTCCCTCTAACTGTTCTATTAAAGATTATCACCTAATAATCATGTTGTTCTCCCTAGGAAAGGAGGCAGAAGCGGGGTCCTTTGTAAATTATAAGAATTTGTGGATGGTATGTGCGTCCTGCCTAATATTCAATTTTGTTTTCAAATTAAGTACCCCACAATTCATTAGATAATTAGGCTTACGAGAGAAGCTACAAAAGCTTTCTTAAAAAAAAGTAGCACGTGTGTTCTTTTAGATATTGAGAAGACTCTTCGGTAAAAGAGGGCACGACGATCTAGCTCTCTTTTTTTACTTGACTGTGGTGGTACACCTTACACCTAAAGAATAGAACTTAACTGCTAGAGTAAATTCATTGAAGTCCGCTTTTAGACAATTAAAGGATGGCGCTTCCCAAGGTTTCTTAGTACCCCCTTTACTTTTTTCGATCGACATGTGCGACATGTCACAATTGTCGAAAAAATAGAAACTAGGCTCAATACGTAGACGACACAGTCTTATTTATAGTTCAAAATCCTCCTGTCTGGTGTTTAAAAGCATGCAGTTGACAGTAATTGAGACATGGTATCCAACAAGGAGGCTAATAATTAACGAGCCGAAAAGTAGCTTTGTAATTATAACAAAGGGAAGGATACTCCCCTAGATCTCTAGTAAACTGTCAATCCTTGAAGTAAGAAGGTTAGTTATCTCAAAATTGTGCGTGGACGAAGGACTAAGCTGAACTCCACATCTTTCTTAAGTCGTTTTAAAACCAGAATAGCTATAGCCATGTTAGATCCCTTACTATGCAGGAAAAGCAAATTGCATATAATAAAGAGTTTCTGTAGTTACACGCCCGCTGATGGCCTATGACCCTCTTGCTTGTGCCTATTTTTTAAAAAGCATATCCATAGACTAAAAATACTACAAAATCGCGTTTTAAAATGGTGGTGGACGCCCCCTTGGTTTGTGCACAACAGCTAACTACATAGTGAGTGTAACCTCAAGTTTATTTAAGTTTATCTTATTAGACAGACTCTAAATTATGACTTCTCGTTGGGTGCAAGAACTCGCGGTCAAAACATTTCTTAGACCTACTTAAGGGGGGAGGATAGGGCTAGGGTTATAGTTATTATATTAACTTAATTATATATATTTGTTTTATAATATTATGGAATTGTACTAATTCATTCCTTTACCTTTAATATTTTTATTACTTTGCTTTTAAGTCTTTTCATTATATGCTATTTAGCTATGATAACGCGCACCTATTCTCGTTAAGGGCGCATAGAATTGTTAAGGAACTTGTGGTTTTAGCACTCTCAATTCCAGTAAATTAAGTAGCAATCGATCGTAATCACATCTGTAGTAAGCCAGTACTATAAAGTGAGATACTTCGTCTTTTTGGTCTCCAGCTTTCTCTTTTTGTTTTTTTTGTTCATTTCGCTGTTTTAGTTTTTTATTTTTGAATACATTTTTTATTATTTGGTTAGTTATTCTATTACTTATTCAATCTATAATATATCCTTTTTTATTAAAATACTTGTTATTTTACCTATAATTTTTAGACTTGTTACTTTGATTAAAAATCACATGAATTTTTTTTGTTTATTTAACTTGACGACAATTGTTAATTTTATACAATTCCTAGATTTTACCTGCTCTATTACTAAATATGTTGTCAAGATAAATGTTTTAACAAGGAATACTAAGGAAACAGTTTTACTTTTCTATTAATTCCGTTTGTTTTCGTCTTATGTAAACACTCGCTTCCTGGAAGCAACTTGTAATTTTAAACTTATGCTCTGTTCAAACTGACCTTTTCACGTATATATACAGTATCGGGAAGTGAACTGGTTATTAGCGCTATTTTTTATTAACTTATTTCCTACTGGTAGGCAACAGTTTGTAAAAATTAAGGTGGTATAAACTTTGTGTATTACTACACTTTTGGCATTTGTTCTTCCTTCTTTAGGCACATTAATTTTATTTGTTTCTCTCCTGGACTTCTTTGGAAGTCGCCAATTTTTTTATTTAAAAAGTACAATTGGTTCGTGTTTCTTCTATTTAAAATTTGACCCTATTGAGAAGGGTTATTGATGGTCTAATGACTGCTTTTTTTTTTAAATAGTGGAGTTTGGTAGGTTAATATTGTTTGATATGACTTTGAATTTAAAAAGACAGCCTCTGTTAAATAGATCAGATATAGTGCCCATTGCTAATCATTTTTTTAAGGCCAGCGACTTGCCAGCGTGGCTTTTATCATAAACTTATACTGATATGGGTTGCATTGCTATTTTTTTTGTTTTTCATAAGAGGCCGACTTGATAATGTTTATTTACAACTTTTTCATATTTTATGCAATTTTATAACCCTTTTGAATTCTTCTGTTGTTTTTGAAAATTTGTCCGCGACCAATATAAAAATCAACTATGAAAATCATTGTACTAATGGAAAATTATATAAGAAGTGTTATTCAGCACTCAATTGCAATTTGAGTGATAAAAATATAGAGGGGTTTTTTTACCTTCAAAGCTTTAATTGATAAAGAATTCTTATATAATAATGAAAAGTTTAAAGTTATAAACAAAAATAACGAATACCTGAACCTTAGCCTCATCAAATTTTTAAAACCAAGCATAACCATTTAAATTTTTGAAAAAGTAGATGAATCAATTTTTATTGACGACGCTTTCCTTCGAAGATCCGGCCTTGGAAATACCCACGGTTTATTTTTTTGTAATCTTTCACCTACCTGCAATACGATTACTTTTTTCATTAAGAACAAGATTTCTTACCAAAATTTTGGTGGTGACAAGATTAACTGTTACAGTATTCTTGTGAATTGCTTTAGACCCTATAAATGTGGTTTTTATCACCGTTGCTCTGGAAGCCTACTAACGGGTAACTATTATGGCTACACCTTTGTTTAGGGGAAACGCCTAATGCTGCGGGAAAGAGAACAAATTTAAAATGTTCTTAAGGGACTGGAATCGTTTTCCTTAACTGGATGCCGTGTATAGTTTATCTCACCCTTTTGGTATCTCAATGATTGGTATAGAGCATTGTGAGATGAGCGCTGAGAAGGCGGGCCTTTATTGCTGTAAAACGTCAGTTCTTCGCGATAGGGTTGTAACGAATGCTTGAAATGTATCTAATATTTTTTTCTCTTCTGATAGTAATTTTTTGTTTTATACGGTTGTTTTTGAGATAGTATTGAAAGAATTTTTTTTTGAAAGGGAGTAGTGATGTCCATTTCTTCCCCAGTCCATTTCCAAGTGTGCTGTGTTCAATTCCAAGAGACTTGAAATTTCCGATTCTTCTTAATACAATTAAAGATCTACCAGTTAGGAAAATTAGGATATTGCAAACGTTAATTAACTTAGTGAATTATAATAAAAGAATTAACCCCACTTTAAAGGTTAGCTTTAAAAGGGTTTTGTCCACACAGAATTTGTGGGGAAAACCGAGGCTATGGAAATTATCGTAGATGAGTACATTAGACCATACCCGGAAACCTACCGAGTTAATGTTCCTACTTTAAAGATAACACGTTTTCAAAGCAAGTGCCACTAAGGTTGATTCTTCCAAAAGTTATGAGCTTTCAACTTTCTTTTCCTTGGATGACAAATCACGTTCAAGGCCTTTAGATGTATGACTGAAATCGCTAGTAGACCATGTTAACTTACTAATGAAGAATTTTTACAAAGTTTAGAGAACATTTTAAAAAAGTGGTCATATACCACTCTCTTTAACATCGTCTCGAGAATAAAAATTTTGAAGTTAATAATTTTAATTCAGTTGTATACTCAAAAGGGGCTACTAAATATGAAGAATTGTATAAAGTAGTCATAATGCTTAAGGAAGGCCTAAAAGAACTGATAAAGTAAAAGGAATTTTGAAGAAATGGTTCGTTTTGATGTACAGTCTCCTTAAGCATAATGGAAAATATAATATATTTTAAGCTATTGCCATTGGTTTTAGCTACAACTTTTTTTTTATTTTCCGGTTCAATATCCTTTGAAAAGGCGCTAGCAGAAGGTGCTAATACTTGTCGAAAAATTTAATTATTGGATCGCATAAACGTTTTTGACCCAATGAATTTCTTATTGATGCCAGAAAACGTATATGGATAAATTTGGTTTGAACTTGATGGTATTACCCCTCACGCATATTTTGAGCTTGTTAAAATTGATTTACAGCTCCAGCAGAGGTAAGGAACAAGAGTTTATCGAAACACTTTACTTTACTCAAACACATATGCTTAATGAATTTCCTCAATCTAGCAATAGCTTGGGAAGGATGAATTCACCTCATGATTCCCTGAGGAAACATAACTACTGGGTGAGCCAACCCACCCTATGCCCTACGGGGCGTGATTGGACCAAGTCCAAAGGTCTGCAAGATTGCGTTAGGTGAGGAACTTTCAGATATTTTTAAGGATTATCAGTGCGCTGATAAAGCTTTTACTGTTGAAAGTCCGATAACTGACACTTCAGATATCCCGAATGTACTAGTGCCACTTGCAGGAAGTAGACAACCCCCTTTAGATTGGTTGATACCTCAATAAAATGGATTAATAACATTACCGTGCATAAACAAGATAAAACGTTAGGATACGGCACAGAAGGTTATGAGGACAGGAGTTATAAAGTTGAGTATTGCAAGTTTTTGTAAATAACTCCTGATATGGGTCCTACTGACATTCTAGTTAGACTACATAAAAGAATAGTGAAGATATACAAAAGTTCTGGCTCGTTCACTTTAGGAAAAATTTTAAATTTATTGTTTGATGACCGTCGCAGGCCACCTGTAGATGTATATGAGAAATTTTTAGATTTTTTAGCAGATTTTGGCCCTGTAAAGAAAGTTGTTGATAAAAACAAAAAAAATATTTCTTGTGGGAGATCTATAAATCTTTTAACTTTTTACTTGTCCTAATGGTTAATGACTTTGTTTATTTTAGATCTGGCTTTAAGATGAACTGTGATGGCGATTGGAATTTTGTATGCCTTTGTTTTAGGGTTCATTTATGTGACCCCTACCTTTAATTTACTACAATCTATGTTATCAGATATATATTTTATAAGTACTTCAAAGTATAAAATCTTGTAAGGCAGTTTTTGCGATGAAGTGAACCGTTTTACATACTTTTGTTGGTATATCTATAAGTAGTAGTATAAATAATTTACCAATTGGCTACATTACATTTTTTTTTTTTAATTACTTTTTTTCTTAGCATTTCAAGTGTCCTTGCTATTCAGTACTCTTTACTCTTTGACTTTATTTTAGTTACGTTGAGGCTCTTATATTTTAACTGTTTTATAGGATCCTTTATATCTAAATAGTTTTTCGTATAAATTCTATATTTTTTGCAGGTGTAATAAAAGTAAAAATAACTGACGTTACCTTCTAAATTTTTTATAATTGTTAAAATTTAGTATTGTTTGCATTATTATTACTTAAAAAAAATTATACTTTTTATCACATCTAATTCATAAGCTCCAATTACTTAGTAAAACAAATTATTATTATAAATATAGGCTTTAGTTAAACCTTCGAGGAGTTCTAGTAAAATATAGGTGTTAACGTAGCTTACAATGTACAAAAATCTCCTAAAAGTGTAATAACACCTAAAATACCAAGAAACTAAAGACCTTTGAAACCTAAAAGAAAAATTCACTTAGGTTACAATAACCAAATTTATGAAATTCTATAACCAAGGTTAAATAATTTACTTAATTCTAACTTAAACTATGATAAATTCAAAAAAAGGATTTGAAGAAACTTTAATTATTGTATATAAAAATAGGATACATTACAGAAGTTCAGCTTTATGATTATTTTTAGTATTAGCTTTATTGGGTAATAATGATATTTATATTACTTTCAGAAAGAATTGTAAAAATAGTTTGGAATCTTATAATATATAAATAGATTTATAGAGTTTCCCTAACTATAAAATATTTATTTATAATGAGACCTGCCTCAATTTTATCTGCAGAGGTTGACTAACAAGCCATGGGAGTGTAGTGTAATTTTTTGAAAAAAATTCAAACCCTCAAAACTCCTAACCCAGCCAACTCTAAGCCTAGGGAGACCTGAAAAAACCCCAGTTATTAATGCTTATTGTCAAGATGTTAACAGAAATTGAAACCAATTAAGAATTTTATTTTAATAATAGAGCTTGTGAACGTTTATATACAGCTAAATATTAGACCCACTACATCAGGTTGTGGTTGAGTAAAGTAATTGTAATTATTTCAAGCTATATTTATTATTAAATTGTCACAGGATATCATTCTAATAATAAATGTAGGTAATAAGATAATCATTGCAAAGTACAATTGCTTTTTTCATGTTTTATGTCGTCACCAGGAAGCCAACGCTTCATTAATGTTGCAATAAGAGAGAAGACAAAATACCAAGCCTCTTCTACCTCGTTGTCCCACGATTCATCGAATTCTTTTAAGGTTTGAGTTAGGGCCTCACCTGCGAATTTCATATGCTCCTTGACAACACCATATTTTCAATGCTTAATGGCTAAGTCATCAATGTCAAGTATTATTTGTTTCAAATCAGCTAAAGAAGAAACACATTTGTTAATTACCATTACAAACATTTTAAGGCTATGAGCAAAATCGGTTCCTGAAAACAAGGGGATCACTCCCGGTTTACTGTCAAATAACTTCTCATAAAATGTAATGCCCACTGTATCAACTGAATATTTATTAAGTACTCGACCCCAGCTTTTTTTCACAAGTTCTGAAATATTCCTAGAAAAACTTGGAAAAAAACCCTTCTTCATTAAATTTAAAATATTAGTTTTCGCCGCTGAAAATAAATCTGGAGGGACTGTTTTCATATTTTCTTGAATTTGTTTAGAGAGACTAGCAGGGATATTTATTTGTTGAGGACTTTCTGGATAAATAAATGTCTTGCAAATAGACTTTGCCACTTTTTTCCTTTCACTTTTTTTATCTTGAGCTTGATATTCGAATACTTTTATTATGAAATGGAAATTCTCTGCGCTGTATTGATGTTCTAGGTAAGTATTGACAACTTTGGCGGTCTCAACATTACTAAAAAGAATCAGAAATGGGTCTTTCTCTATATTTTCATTACTTTTAGAATCTAAAAGAGAGGTCGTCATACTGGCACTGGTAATGCGTATCTTAAAGCAGATGACTACCACTGGTGGATATATGTTTTTGTTGAACACTTTAAAAAGAAGTATTACCAAAGCTGGCAAGAAAACCTCTGAAACAATGGAACCAGAAACTAAAGTAAACCAATCAGTTTACATAATAATGATAGTTAACAGTTATAAAAGTACATTGTAACTAAACTTGCCGGTAATTTACTAGATATATAAAATTTTTTTTTTAAAAAAAAAAATAAAAATCGTAATAAATAAAAAAGTTTAAAACACCCAGTATATAAAAACTATGTTTAATTAAAGAAGAATTTAAAATACTTTTTTTAACTATCGTCAGTTAATATGCAGGAATTTGACCTCTAACAAACTAAGGTCAGTTGACGCAACATATTTTAAGAGCTTTATATACTTGAGCAATTTCTAGCTTCTAAATTATTCAAGTTGCTAATAATTAATAAACGATTAGTTTAATAATAACTAAGAATTGCACTACTTCACTAAATAAAAAAAAATTGCTTAAAAAAACTTAAAAAAATACTTTTAAGAAGCGGTAGTTCGCGCCGAATTTTATTATGTTAGACCACAATAAAAGAATAGTGTCACAGGAATATTAATTTCGTGATAAATTTGTTTTTAAGATAAACCGATCGTTGAGCTGCATTATAAAAATGGTCGTGAAACATAACTATTTCTGTAAACAAGCTTCAAGTGAAAAGAAAATTGTTATAGGCGAGATAGTACTTCGTATTAAAACAGTAATAGATATTTTTTTAAATTTCTTGAAGGAAAAAGATACACAAATTTCTATACCTTAAAATTTTTATAACAAATTAGCGCTCAAAAAAATTTATAAATTCATGTAGTTTCTGCTAGATCCTTTCCAAACATGTCACTTTACATTTTTTCATGTAATTTGATAAAAATCTTACTGTACTGTTTAGTTTATGCGCACTTTCAGCAATAGCTTACGTAATTCATGATGTTAAATTAGTTATTTAAATTCTATAGACTTAAAAGGAAATGAGGTTATTATACTTTATACTAACACTTTGAGCAAAAAGTTTTAAATTTTAAAAATAATGTAAGTAAGAGTGTCAAATGTTTTTTTATGTATTACTTAAGTTACTTCTTGTTTATGTAGAGAAGTAACTTTAAGTAGCAAAGTTTTATACTGCTTACGTGCTTATTATGGAAATAAATAAAGACAGCTGATGGATGGTGTACTCATTTATTAGATTTAACCCTTACGAAATTTTTTTTTAAAAAGCTCTGCGACCTATAAAACAGAACATTTGTAGAAAAGAAGTTATTAGAAAAGTTTTCAATAAATAATGCAAGCATAAGATAACCGGGTATCCCTAAAAAAGATAAAGCAAGGTGCAAAAATATAATTGCACCTTTTAAAGAGATTAAAAGCTGTTCCTAAAATTTTATATAGTTTTACTAATCGTAAACACTATTTAATATTTCATCACCGTTACTTTTATGTTTTAAAAATTCAAAGGCCAAGAATGCTTTGTTTCAGCATATAATTTATGGTCTCTTTGTACACTAAAAGTTGTTTTAGTTTTTTTAATAATTAAAATTATTACCTTTAACTGCAAGAGATGTACTACTTTTTCAAGTGCACTTGATGTATTTAGAAATTATAATTTTTAAGATATAATGCTACGATCTTTGAACATGTTTGATAATTTGATATAGTAATCCCAAAACCTTCTTAAACTCGCAAAAAGGGGCTGATAAACTCTATTATTAACAAAGGAGAAGTTACTCCAACTAGGGTGAGGACAATAATTTTGCAGAAACTCTAAAACCCTCAGTGTACGCCCTCCATTATACTAATTATTTTAGAATTTATGAAGGGAAGGTTTAATACAGGGCCACCAAAGACCGAAAAAGAGAGTCGCCTTGTAAGGAAATAGAGCCCACGAATTTGGTTATGCGCGTCGTTGCCCTTAACCGCTGACTTAAAACGACAACTCTCGATCCCGGTATGGTTTTACTTATTTAACCTGTTAGTGTTTTTAAAAAGCTTTGTTTACTTATTTACCAATAACCTACGAGTTGTTTATTTATTACTCAAGTGCTATTCATATTTTCTGGTGGTAATAGAATTTTTTAATTGGAAATATTAAACGATTTTTTCTCTTGTGATCTTCAAAATTTACTTTTTACATTTAATAAAAGTTTAATATATCGTGAAAATGATTGGTGGAAATACCCTATAATAATGCTTATGTCAAGTTAAAAATGTGAAGTTTGCAACTGGTAGAAGCCTTGATATTTGTCGTCTTGAATAAAAGAAAAATCCAATGATTAACAAAAACTTATAAAATAATTAGCTACTAAAAGGAAAGGTTAAAATATGTGTCAGTGAACTACCTTATACACCTATTGCCTAATCAGTTTAGTGTAAGTATTACAATTTTTTTTTATAGTGTAGGTTCTAAGAGAGTTGCTTTAGTAGGTGGACCAAAGTTACCGATGGAGAGCAAGTAAAGAAATATTGTATTATCATTTTTCTTTTAATCTTACCAAGCCTTTATAATTACCTGCTCCATTCTAAAATTAATTCTTGCTATAGCTGCAAATATGAAATGAAGAAATAAAGCAATACTAATTAGTAATTATTAAATTTTCCTTATATAAGGGCAACAGAATATAGAGAATTACATTTACACTTTTTTTTATTATATTTTTGTGTTCAGTTAGTAGAGAAATTTATGTATGGTTGGCATTTCTTTAACGCATTTGATTTATAGCTATTCTATACAATTATGTAATCACTAAGCTGTAGAGACGGTGATAATAAATTTTTGTTGATCAAAATCTCCAATGCTTTAGTGAAGTTTTGAATATTATAAAAAAAAAAAAAGCAATTTTTATCTTCTAGAACAAAAATTTTGTAACAACTTTTCGCATGTTAGCAGTTGCCGCTTCTATTTTTAAAAAAACATATAATATCAGTTTTTAATAAACTTTTTTACTGCTGACCGACTTAGAGCTCGCATACACCTCCACGTTTTATGGAAGACCGTATTATTTGAAATGGAATCGTCAGCGACCTCAAAAAAACATTGGAATATGAACTTTTCAATGTTATAAGGTTTGTTCCCTGGAGATGCAAGACTTGCAAACTCTTTTGTTGCAAAAGCTGAGGCAATGTCCTCTAAATGAACATCGCCAGAGGAGCTCATATACCGTAGCATTGATCTACACAAATATTCTTCCGCTTCGATAAGCAAAAATTGTCAATGTAAAGAATTAAGAAGTTTATTAAACTCTCAAAAAACTAAAAATAGTTTGCTATTACGCTAAGGAAGTGAAAACACCTATCTTATATATATTAAAGTATGTCCCTCGTAAAATAATAGAGAGTACGACAAGCAGTTAGTATTATATATAATAATACATAATAATCTAAACATTGGACGGTTAAAAACTAAAAGCTAGTAATAATTAAAAAAAAAATTCATCTTACAGTTTAGCGCAAAAGTGTTTTACGTTATAGTATTTCTTATATATCGCAACCCAGTTAACTTGTTTCCTTGCACCAAATGTTTATTCCGAATGTTTTAAAATTTTTAAGCTATGTTCATTTAGTAATAATAATTGATCTTTTTTTATATAATCTTCTAATTTTCCTTTATTTAAAATTTTTTGATACCATATTTTGTTATTAATTTATAAATTTATATATATTCGACTTATTAGTATCGTGTTTTATTTCATTATGTCTTCTCTACCCTATTTCAATGTTTTACATTCATGCATAAAATTTTTTTTTACATTTAAGTTGGTGTTTATGTTTTCATGTTATATATTAAGTTATTTTTGTTTTTAATACCTAACCTCGTTTCTTCTCGCGGGTTTCTAATGCTTATATGGCAGAAACTATGTACGTGTAATTTATAAAAAAATTTTATAACTGAGGTTTATTGCCATTTAGCCTGTCTTCAAACTGTATTTCCTAATTTCTCTAAATGATTGTTATTTAACTTTTTAGAGAATATAAAGAACAAAGAAATCATATAGATATCAGTAGAGCTCCATATTAATAATTAAAAAATAACTTGTAACAGGTTTTTACTTCGTTGCTTACACGGCTTTTTAGGTCTCTTTATAAACCACGTATTATACTACGAAGATTTAATTTTTTACACGCTTTCGCTCCCAATATTAATTTTTTTTACTAAACAACTATTTGCCAAGTTTATTCTTAAACAGATGAATTAGTATAAAATACAAGTCGCCTTATTAAATATCATAGCCTAATTTTATTTTCAATTAAAAGTAATTTTAAAGTAAAACAGATAATTCATTTAAAAAAACCCACTTAATTTACTACTTTGTTTTAGAAAAAATAATGACAAGTCATTAATAATAAGTTCACAGAATTTGCCGGATTTAAAAAAGCCATCTTAAAAATTATAAATTATTATAACAAATTAAATGTAACATTAATTTTAAGGAGAAGAAAGGTTACCGTTATTATTTTTACAAAGATTTTTATAATATATGCTTTTCTGCGTTTTAAGTCGTGCTCAAAGCTTTCTCGTCTTCTTTACATTGCGGAGCAATTTCGTTGGATAACATTATGTAATAACTTTAAAAAAATTATAAATCTGGGTGGTTAAACTTATTTTCGGTTTTCTTTTCTTGTTGTAGTACAATTTATAGTTTATATTTCGCTTGTTCATAGTACCTATTTAGAATATAAAGAAAGTAAATATTATCTTATAAACCATTGTTAGAAGTATTAAATTTTACTAAAAGATATCTAATTCTTACATTCTTTAAATATTGTAAAAGTATACTCCAAGAAAGGTTTCTCTGTTTTCACTACCTTTTATAATAAGATTTAGAGAGATGGTAAATGGACCTATTTTAGCATACTTCAAACTATTTGATTTAAATTATACTGTTGAAAAAAAAGCTGTATTAAATGCCTTATAATCTTCTAGTAATTAAAAGTATCCGGTATACCGAAGTTCCTTGTAACTCTAACCTATTTTATTGCCGCGCCTCTATAAAAATGCTAATAACTTTTAAGCACTAGACTTTTTTATTAAAAACACCTTTGAAAAGATTTAATGACTGCGCCATTATATATAAAAGTCACAATAGCTAAGTGTACATTTTGTTTTGAACGATATTTGGTGTAGCTGTGTAACTTAAGGTTTATTGAGAAAAAATTAGAAGAGCTCGATTGTGTATTATCGAGAAGTGGATATCCTTGCTAGTATTTTTATCTTCTTCGAAGTTTTTAAAAAACAGGTTAAGTAAGGTAGAGATATACTTCCTAGATGTAAAATCTAATAAAAGTTATTAATTGCACACAGAAGTTAGCCAAGTTAAATGTTTTATTAAATACGATATTTAATAAAGTTATCATAATTATAAGTACTTTACTGCTCTTTAAACTTATAAGAAAAAAATTGTTTCTTTCAAATATATATCTACTTTTTCTGCTGTGAATTATTTATAAAGAAGTGTTTAAAGTAACTATCATTAAAAAAGCGCACAAGAACTTAACTAGTCATATATGTTTAAAATTTGATTTTATTTTATTGTTTATAAATTTAAATTCAAAATATTATATAATTTTATAGCTTCAACTACAATATTAATTATATAAAAATGAAAACATAAATTACAATGGCACATGTTGGTTTAGTACAATTTAGAAGCACAAAAACAAGATCTAATCTTTCTATATTTTTTATTTTAGTTATATGTGTTCTACTTTTTATTTAAGATTTGTCACCAAAAAGCATTAAGAACTTAAGCTAATAACCAGTTGCAAAAGTTGTGATGACTTAAAATATTTTGAGAGGGTTTTGCAAATGTTATTACTTGACCATGCTTAGTTAAGAACCTTTATGTTTAACTGCAAAGGAAATACCATCTTTAGTCCTTAATGACCAAGATAGGAAGCCTATAAAAATAATGCAATGAGTATAATCCGATACAAAATTTTCCGTTGCCCTCTAACAAAATTATAAATACTCATCCAATGCATACTTGAACTATAATGTAAATGATTTACAACGATAACGCAGAATTAAAACTCTTCTCCCAGGTTATTGGGTCCTTAGTTTTTCATTAAAGGGCATATACTTAATTTTCTAAATGAAGTTATTAACATTAGATTGTCGCGTATTTTGCTTTTACCTTGTAATAAAAATACTTGACGAATTAATTATCTGTACGTACACTGTTATGAAAACTGCTGTTATCACCATTCTCGGAGATTCTTAGTTATTTTTTTCAGTGTAAAAAGTTGAATACATCTTGCTTAGCGTGATTACAACGTATCAAAAATTTGTAAAATAAAATATCCAAGTTTTCTAAAAGTTATTAAAAGTCTTTTACGTCCATTTCCTTAACGACACCACGAAAAACTACCTTAAACACTTCTACAGAAGGGAGGGGATATGTATAATCAGTAAAGATCTCTGTCATGTCTTCAGTTCTTCGCATTTAAAATCTTAATATTACTAGTTCTTATTAACTGAGACATCCTACTTAAAAAAAAAATTTCTTAGTTGCGTATTGTTATAGGAGGGACTTAGCATTTTCAATGGGTATTATAAAATGGTCATAATAATTATTAGTAACTTTATCGTCTTTAATACTGTTGTTCACCTGGTTAGCTTGTTATCACTACACTATTACCATAACTAATATTGTTACTAGTTTTAGTATTACTATAATTATTAGTTTTATCACCGATACTAATATTATTTCTTTTTCCATTATAATCTTTAAAAAATTTACTGTTATAATTATTTTTATTACTATATATAATTTTATTACTATTACATAAATTATTATTACTACTGAAGGGGGCCTCCCTCATTTCAATATCTTTCAATGTGTAATCTTTAATAGTCTCTAAGCCTTGCCTAAAATTTGTAACGCGGAAGAAGGATTAGCGGTTTGTTGCGCCCCCGATTAGTCATTTGTTCTGGTGGATCTTTTCGTCTTTATATAAAATATTTTCAGAATTATTTTTTCTTTCCAAGCGAATAACATTTACTGTCGGCATCTCCAACTCCTATTTAAAAGGGCGTTCGCAGCCAATAGACTAGCGAAAAGTTCCTGTTATTCTGTATTAGAGGAAAAAATACCCATAACAACCTTATAAAATATATATACAATAAAAAGGTTTACGCAAAAAAAATAATATAGATTAAAAAAGTTTATTATTTATATGTTAGGTAGGTAAATAAACAAACAAAATATTTAGTAAGAACGCTCTAAGTATGAATAGTAAGTTGCGCAAAACAAGAAAATAGTTATAGTAAGTTCCTTCCAGCTAAGCCCAGTGATATATGTACAATGTAAATGTAAGATGCATATTTCACTTGTGCAGAATGGTACTAAATTTTAACTTTATAAAAAGCTTCCGTGATTTAGGTAATTTACACAATTTTAAGGCACACTTGATATACAAAAGTATATGGTGAACTAGATAGGCTCAGTAATATCTCCACTGACACTAATTACGTATTAACGCAAATTATAGGCCTACTTCCTCTATACCTACTATTGTTAATAGACAAGCTAATATTTGCTCTTCAACTGTTAAAAGCCTGTATTAAAAACAAAAAATATCTGTATTTCTAAAATAACTTTTTACTATTGCTAGCCTATGGACGAGGTGGAGGCCTAATATCTATCAAGAAAAAAAATTAAATTAAAGCCATTATGATTTAAAGTAGTAACAGGACTAGAACAAGTTTATATTAAGAAAAGATTAGCTTCGATTTGCTGGTAGAGCGGTATTACAGCGTAACATAATTTTTTCACCACACCTTCTTTCGTGTTAAGTATATAATAGTTTGACCTTACCGAAAGACGGTATGCAGACTCTATAAACTCACTAATGGTGCTTACTAAGAAGAAAAGAGAAGAAGCCAGCAATTGAAAGTGAAACTTACAACTACGTTAAAAAATTAGGGTTACACACCTGTACATGGTAATAATCTTACAAGATTATTATCACCAATGAAAATAAGGCAAAATGAAAAAGTCAAAGATACAAGTATGTAAACCGCGTATTTATTTAAATATTTTGGATCCCAGCTACACCTGGCACTCCATAAAAAAGTTCTACTAAAACCATGTATCTACTTTTTAAGCAAAAGCGCTTCAGATAATCGAAAATTTCGCATTAAGGCACTGAAAATGAACACTATAAGAAATACAAATTTCGAATATTAGTGAGTTCAAAAAGTGGCAAGGAAGCTCCTAAAACTAACAAGTTTATTACACGAAATTAAAAGGATAGTAATGATACATTAACACCTAATAGGATATATGTATTACCCGGTATTTATACAATTAATTTATGTATTACTTTTTCTTTAAATGAATGGTGCCTGATAAGCAGGTTTAAAAAAATAATATTTATTACCCGGTATTTATACAAATAATTTGTATTACTTTTTCTATAATGAATGGTGCCTGGTAAGCAGGTTTAAAATAATAATAATGAAAGCAGAAAATTTCAGAAGGACACAATAAAGTTTAAGAATATTACTATTAGTTTAATCAAGCGATTGAGTAAGCATGCAAGTATAATAATATAAGTTTGAGCACTTTTCATGGAGAATTGCTTTACACTTGTAACAACTGAGATGCTTAGACTTTGTCCAGATTATTTTTTTGCAGTGGTCACAGTTCTGCGGGGTAAATGTGGTCTTCAGTTCGAAGAGATGACCAGTGAAGGGCGCGAGGGCAGGCTGGTGTTGCACTTCTTCTTGACTTCCTTCGCTTTTCTTAAGAGCTGTCTGTCTTTCGCACGCGATGGAGTTTTATTAAAAAGTTTTAACAGTCGTTGTATAAAAATAATATTTATTTTATAAATTCCGTAGAAGTCTTAAATATTTAATTTAGTTCAACTCTTTTTAATAATTAAAAATTGTTTTCTTTATTAATTGACATGTACTTAGAACTAATATTATGAAGCTATATTTTTATTATAACGTTAAAATTGATAAAGCTATACGGTACTACGTATCTAGAAGTTAGAAATTAAATCAGATGGAAAATGATATAAATTTATGTAATCAGCAATATCATCAAGCTACAGTTTTATAAACACAAATAAATATTAAATATAAGCTTATAGATTTAATAAAATAGATAGTTAACTATTATAGTAACAAAATTTTGGACAATTATACCGTGTAATAACTAATTTAATAATATATGTATATTTTTATTAATAAAAACCAATAATAACATAAACATGTGGATACTAAATAGTAATATTTACAGAGAAAATATTTTTTGTTTAAAAAGTTTTAGTGGCCCACAAAGTGTATAAAAAAATTGAAGGCGTTGAAGATTTACTAAATTATTTTTAAAGTAACAACTTTACTTTGTTGGCGGGTTTGAAATACTAGTGCAAATGTGTATTATAAAACAGCCAGTTAACATAATGTATAATATTAATTTTGTTTTGAAAGTTTGTTAACTGTTATTATTTGTTACTTTTTAATATTTTTTTTTAATTGTATATATTAATATAATAAAACTTGTATTATTATTCTGTTTTAGTAATAAAAGTTTAACAAGTGGTTAGAAGTAATATACAAAAAATCCAGAATTTAGAGAAGGTACCTTTTTTCCGGATCGAATTCGTCAGGAACCTAAAAATATAATTATTTAATAATTTTAAAATTATTGCTACAACTAATTTCATTAACATCAACAAAAAAAATATTGAAAGTGCGTTTACTAGAAAGTCTTTATCTGCGCTGATATTAGCGCTCCGGTGAGAGTGAGGCAACATTTTAATGACTATTTTCACCAGTAAGCACGAAACTAGAAGCATGCGTCCATAGGCGTCCGCCAATCGAACAGACCTGTATCCTTAATAATATAAGCACAGCATTAATAATAATAATAATAATAATAATAATAATAATAATAATAATAATAATAATAATAATAATAATAATAAAAGACCTTTACTAATGCAGGTTAGCGGCAAGGACGACTGGCCTATAAATGTGGCCCCGCCAAAGGAATTAATCGAATAAACAGAGAGTCTTAATATTGTGGATTCGGGAGCAATTACCTTTTTAATAATAATATATACTGCAAAATAAGTAACTTGATACATATAAATACTTATTTTATTAGTGTATTATTTATAAAAAAATTATTAATATATGAAAGTACAAATAAATATTAGGCAAGAATAATAGAATAAGAAGAACAGGAAATTGCCTTAAAAGATATTTTGCAGGGGGCAAATAGAGGGCTATGGTGTAGTACATCCCTGTAGATATCAATAGTTTTCTTATGATTTATTCCGGCGGGCCCAAAAACTTCCACTTGAATAAACTTTTTGAGACAATCAAATCGCTCGTTCACCACGTGGTTTTCATACAAAAACTTGATGCAATTGTATAAATCCAGTATCACTCTTTAAACTCTAGTGGTTGGTCGTTTACCTCAATTTCTAAGATAAAAGGTTGGGGAAGCTGCGAGGGTTCGCCAAGTTTATTGGATCGTAGCAGTTTCGGAGGGCAGCGGTTTCGCATGAAATGCGGTTTCAGCACGTAACTTATTTATTTATAATTATATCATTATTATTTTGTTAACCTCAATATACCCGCAATTCCCATTATCGCGAAACTTTCCTCTGTAGAGTTGCATAAAAGTATCTTTAGAGATACAATCAACAATGAAATAACTAACCAAGAAAAGACATGTACCGGAAAGATGATAATTCATAGCAACATACTGAATCCCACAATTCCAAAACGGAACGGGATTAAAGTTTGAATAGTTGATACGCAACGCTAATAAAATATATATGATTATAACACAAAATATAATGAAGCCTTACTTATAATACTTTATAAACTTATAAACAAGTTTTAACATTATATATCCCACCTGAAGGATAAACGTACACCGTGCGATCTATATTATAAGAGACAAGTTCTTCGGGGTCCAAGTGGATGCTTCTAACAGCCTTGTGTTCGGGAAGCAGAATAGTGTCAAAATGCTGAACGTCTAATATTATTATGGTACATTAAGCGTAGATCTTCTCTCATATTATACTAAAAGAGAAAATAGGTGATCTCCACGTGGCGAACCCAAAATTTTGTCGGTGGAGAGTAGCCTTGAGGAGCCCATAAGTTTTTCCAGCGACGAGGATAACGCGTTGTGCTCTTCCCTTGGAACCAGTTCTGAAGGTTTCCGAGCATGAATGGTCGAAAATGCTTCCAACCAATCGTTTGCCAGCTATTTTTTGATATAAAATTTCAAATATACTTTTCATAATTATTACTCTATATAGTTTACATTAAAAGTATATATCAATTATATATCAATTAGTTATAATATACAATTGATTTTATTTAAAATCCTATGATATTATAATTTTTCAAATAAGCAACTTTAAAGTTAACTAAGTATAAAATGGCTTTCATCCCTAATAGACCTAAAATTAAATTCCTTGAATATATTTTTATAATACATTTTAAAGTTAAAATTATGTATATGTATAAAGCTATACCAATTTTCTGTTACGGGTGCTTGCTAGAACAAACCGAGTAGAAAGAAAAACCTCTAATTTCGGATTAGAAAAAGAGAGCTGAAGTTCATAGGCGCTAATTTTTTCTACAAGAGGGTAATTAAATGTAAACAGAAATAATAATATTGATTAAGAGTTATAATAAGTACCAACAGATTTCAAACTTTCTAAGGAAAAGACAAACCGTCGCTCTCTGGACAGTTCCGGGATCTGCAAAGCTTCAGTATCCTACATAAGCCAAGGATTGCATTAAATACTTTGGAGCATTTTTAATGATAATAACACACGAGAAGGTCGACGCAGTAACTTGGGAAGAGCCCTGTTTGTCCCAACTGGCGCCCTTCCCACATGCCATTGGTATTCTTTTTCACCACAGCGACGGGGACATCCTTTATGCGTACGTAATCTCTACACTTTCAAAATGGGTACAAAAGGATACCTTAATAAGCCGTAATTCGTCTGGTCCTTGCGGTTCATAATGAAAGATGGCCACGTGATTATTAAAGTTCTTTTGATGGTTGAGGCCAATACATTTTTATAACTACTAGTGTTTTATAAAGGTACTAACTTGAGTTTCATTTGTTTCATTTTGCAATTGGGGGTAAACAGATAAGTAAAGATTGCTGTTAGGTAGTTGTTGTCGAGCGATCTCCTTTGGTTATAGTATAGTAAAGTAATAATTTTAAATATAAAAAATAGAATTTTCAGGTTACATAATAACTCTTATACCATTTAATGATATGGCGAATATACACAACAATGAAAGGACCTCTTCTGTAAGAAGGTGACATAACTTGGTACGGTTATATATGGAATGCTCTTTATAGAAGCACAAAAGGGCTTCCAGAGTTTCAAACTTTTGAAAACTTTTTTCCACGTGGACCATCCGGCCTTCAATAGCTAGTCGACAGCGTTTAATTTCCTTTCCGCTTCTTTTGATTGATAATAATATTACAAAAAATAAAAGCTCTAAGGTCTTTTTAAAATAATTAGTGACACTTCTTTTTCAAGTTTTCCTTATTATACTAATATACAAGGCTTTTCTTTGAAAAAAGGAGACTTATTTACGCATCAAATATTTACTTAAACAGTGTTTATTGTCCGCAACCATCAGTATATTAATTATTGTTTCTCTAGTAATTTTACTCTAAATTCCATATTTTACATACATAATACGTGCTTATTTATTTTAATTACCATTTAATTCAGTTCTTTATTTGAGAAGTAAATAAATGTACAGCAATTGCTTCTACACTTTAAAATATAGGGTCTTTCTATATATATTTGGTATGTTATGGCAAATTAGTTATTTTCGTTTTTATAAAATAGTAAAAAAAGAGTTTCATAATAATTAGTTTCATTAAGAAAACGATAACGCTTAATGTAAAACAATTACAGCATTAGTATTTCCTTATGAAACAATTATTACAGCTTAATTAGTGCAATTATATTTTTAATATTATAGAAGCAGTTAAATACTTTTAAATGCAAAATTACATCAGTATCCCGTAAATTAACCATTTTATTTCGTGCACCCACTTATAAAAAACATGTCTTAAGTAGTAATTAAAAATTTTTTATTTGTTCGATAGAGTCTAGAAATTTTCTGTTTTTAAAAGAGTAGATTACAAAAAATTTTTAATAAAAACTAACGAAGGCAAGTGCCTTCTTGTGTTACCTTTAAACCTCAAACTACCGAACCTCACTCTCGTGTTACCTACTCACTTAACTTAATGAATGTTCAACCCTCATCTCTTAATTTCTCGCTATTTCTATGAAAAAAGGAATAATATGAGGACCTAAAAGATAATGTAAAATGTTCCGTTAGTTGATCATAGCTGACTAAAAAACTTCCATCCAACCGGCTCTGATTGAGGATCTTTATAAAATGATAACATTAAAATAATAAAATTTTATAATAAGTATTATTACTTTTCCAAGTTCAGATGATTCTAAAAACCAACCAGATGGTGAATTTTCTTCAAATATTACATTTTTAAAAGGGTTCTTTTCGGGAAAAAAATACATTAATAGTTTTAATAAAATATGGAGAGGAACAGTAATTACTCACACAAACAATTGGTATTGAAAGCCTGCAAGTTTGAGCATCCTCAGCGAATATGTTGTTATCCTGATAGTACTAGTTAAAATCAAGTTAATAACTAAAAATATTGTTAGATAACTATTAGAATAGATAAACTTACTGCTATCAACTCAATAACTGAACTAAATTTTTCTTTTTCGGCTATAAAATACACCTTTTTGTTAACATCATAATATATTTTTAAATGTTTGGTAAAGCGGTCCCTAAAAAAAATTTAATTTACAATAAGTTCATAATTTTACCAAGACTGCTAATAACCACTGGTCGAAATGAAAAAGAACAAAAAAAAATAGGGAATTTTTACCAATACGTCAGTGCATAGGGCTCGCCCTGGCAATCACGCGGTCTTACCAAGAAGGCACCACACACACCTCTTGCCTCTGCAAGAGTAGAAGCCTCTTGGCGATCCACGTTGGGATGATACCAACTATATATTCATTAGTGTTAGTAAAGGCAAAAAATAAGAATTTTGTTTAAACTTGTCGATAAAAGGTATAACTTGCAGTTGTAAAGCTAACTTTCATAAAATATTTATATACTAATATTCACAAAGATAGCAAGAGCAAGTTTTCTTTTTTTTAAAATAAGTATATGAGGTCCAATTAAAATAGAAAACCATTGCGTAAAATGTTCTTCGTTACGTTCATGGGTATAAATACTTTCACTGTCTTCTTGGTTGTCATCACGTTCAAGTTGGATAATAATAAATTCTGTTTTGGTTAACACGCAGTAGAACTTTTCATACTAAATTAATAATAAAACTGGTACTAATTGCAAAAGAAACAATTATACAATCTTGAAATAAGATAAAAAAATAAATAGGGGAGTATAGAAGTTTGATAATGCAAGTGTGCCTTTATACATAAAAAATATATATCATTTTATATATTTTATAATTTCTTTAATAATGTTAATAATATAGAAATCTATTTAAATATATTGATTTAACTTGTATTTCATAAAAATTGTGAGTCTATTATAAATAATTCAAACAAACCATTGCAGTAGCTGCATCAAAGAGAGAAAGTTCCCCTTCTTTATAAATACGTCCAAATACATCGTTTAAAGTAGGAGCTTTCCAGTGCTCATTATCATTTATTTTAAAGTTCTTGAGTAATAATTATAGTTTAATGATTTCGTTTTAAAAGATCAAATAGGATAAGTGTTCAGGGAAAGTCGAAACCAACCTATAACACTAATTATATTACAACTGGATATATTAAAGTACTATATTGATACCATTAAGATTAATACTCTTTAAAAGTAAATCATTGTTATCGTAAGTCTCGTTAGGCTCTTAGTAGTATTGTGATAGAATATAAGATGTAAATATAAAGCTAAAGCACCTTTTAAACTACTTCAACCTAGCTAGTTCACATAAATTATATAAGTATAATGTCACACAACTTTTATGATTATTTTCCCCTTTAAATCTAATGGAGACAATGAAGTCCACGTAGTCGAAAAGGTAGCATCGAGATGTATTGAATCGGCAAAAAATTCCAATAGAATTCGAGCCATTAAATTTTGTTCGAGTTCGCTACAATGATTCTCGATGGAGAGGATCAGCGGAAAGTCGGAGGCAGCGAAGGCATAACGCTGAATGGTGGAAACAACATCCCGAAAAGTGCTCCAAGCACCTGGATGCCGTTTTGTTCTAACGATGGGGCAGGAGTGGCCATCCCAGCACTCAACTGCGAGTATAGAAAAGTTATAAACAAATTTTTCACTCCAGGACCTTAATATATTATTGGATTCATAAAAACGCACAATATGTACAGAAACCGAGGCCAAAATTTTAACAGAAACCTTCTTATATGCAAATAATTACTTTTGATGCAACGACAACCATCTTTTAGCACATTTATGATGCCTTCTAAAGTAGTTTCCTTGGAACCTTGAATTCTCGGAAAATATCTTAACGTAGTTTAAATTAGTTCGCATTAAATCCCAATCAAAACTTATAATAAATTTTAATATGCATAAAATTATATTACTGAAGGTACAAATAAGGCCCCTACTTACTCTAAAAGTTAAATTATAAACCATAAAGAAACATGCAAGTAAGGTGTTAGAGGAAGTTTTAACTGGCATAAAAATAGTGCACGCGAAAGTCATAGCAAAGATTTTGTTATGCACTTTCGAAAGCGATCTAAACAACTTTAATGTTATATATAAAGCTATGCGATGAAGTAGTAATATATTAATATATATATGAGTTCATTTCAAAATTATCGTTAAATTTTTTCTAGTAGAAGATAAGCTCTAAATTTATTTTAAATGCAGCTCATATTGTTAGCGCTATGCTAATTTCCAAGGTTGTCCCTTATAGTAATGCTGGGAAAGACGTTTTTAGATACAATTACTTTTTTCTTTGTCTAATATTCTTACTCTTAAGTATATTTTTAAACGCATTAGACCTGAGAACATAAATATTATTATAAATGAAAGTTGGATACAAATTCTAATAAATTATTCTATTTTCTGGCAAATATTTTTTTAAGCGCTAGAAAAAAGTTATTACGGCACAAGTCAAAAGGTTAATAACTTATTCATACTATAAAAAGACTTGGTCATATATACTAAGATTTTTGTTATAATATTACACTGGTAACGCATATTAGGAAAATATATTTTTTTGGCCGTATTAGATTTTTGTGCTCCCTAATATTTTTATAAATGTTTTTGATGGAAGTATACGAAGTGAAGTATGAAGAGGTTAATAATAAAGTGGTATACGAGCTTCCAATTAAAAAAAAATTCCACTGAAAAAAGTGCATATTTTTCGGAGGTGGAAAAAAGACTTGAAACTTTAAAAAACTAAATGAGAGGACGGCAACAAATTAGACTTACTGCGTTTTTATTAAAAGATAACAGTAAATGATTGTAAATATATAACCATAAAATATAGTAACAACGAGTAGCAAACGGGAAAAATATATTAGGTTACTACGTATTGTAGGAAGTAGATATGAAGTAATCAGTTATTGGCAGCGTCATGTTTTGATACACGTCTAGAGCACTCCAATGAAACCAATCGTTTTGCGAACTCAATAAGTATTTTGTAAATGAGTCGAGATTCCAGTCGCAGTTCTCACTATTAGATATTTATAAGATAAAACTGTTAAATCAACAGAAAAATTAGTAGAAGGAAAATAACCATAGTTTTCATAGTAACATTCATTAACTGAAAAATAATTTTTAAAACTAATTTTAGACCTTTTTTAACAAAAAAAACGTTTTTACAGATAGTAAAACAATTATGAAGTTCTTTAGTAATATGCTAACCCGATTTTTTATATAAAAATTACAGTAATGGCTTTTCTCCACTCACTGTTTTCATTTATATAATAAATATCTAATAAAGTGCAGTTTTTTAAATTCGTAGTGAGTTTTGTTAAATGGAATATACCAAGCTTTGAATAAACACAGCCGTTGAAAAATTCAAACTCAGTAACTAATCATATACATAACTTCAAGATGGTTTAAAATAATTTAAAATAAGTAATGTTTACTAACTTTACAGAGCACTTTTTTATCATAATCGTACCATTTACTTTTTTGTTAACTTGACTTTGATATTTAAATTCAGAAGCTACTAATAATAATATTAAGGAACAGCACTTTTATTATAATATAAATAAGCTAAACTTTACAGACAATTTATTAAATTGGTAAATATTACCCCGTTTGTGACAACGATTGACTTATTACTTTTATAATTAATTAAACCTTCTTGTTTTTGTGTCAGTTTAAGGAGAGAAATATTATAAAAGTAAAAAGTCAAAACTAGTAAAGAAGAAAAGCTAGTTTTAATATTAGGAAAAATGTTTTAAACCAGCGTTGACAACTACGAAAATACTCGGAAGTATTGTCCTAAATTATTATTTTTTTTTAAAATGTAAAATTAATATTAAAGTTCTTATTTTAAAAAACCTTATCTCCTTATAATAATAATGAATAAGACGCTAGCTATAAAAACATGAAGTTTTGTCGAAGTTATGGCGTTTTGCCAACTGCAAGTAGTTTATCCAAATATTATTATAATAAAAGATATAATTGATTCTAAAATACTAAAAGCCAGTTGTACAATATTTGATATATATATATATATATATAAACGTTATTTATGAATCTATAAGTGTCTTGAAAAATCACCTCATAGATGAAAATGTCGACATTAAGAAGTAAATTCTGTCAGTGTCCTTAACCAAGTCAACTTCCTTAAAAAATTGGTTTAACTAACTAAACTGGAAATAAAGAGCAAGTTTTCTATTAATTTTATGAAAAAGAACAGATAGTATTCATTAAATTGGTCTAACTTATTTTGTATGTAGTAAAAGTGCCTGTTGCTCCCTGATTAGAAACGTTATGAATTGTTCACGAGAAATAACAAGTTTATCTCCCTTCTTAATTTTATATATGTTGAATAAAGTAAGAATTTCTTTAGTTCCCGATTGTAGCAATTCATGATAAAGTAATAAAAAAGTTTTAAAAGTGATGCCCCCAGTTTCTTCTTTCTTTTTCTATAGTTTTTTAAAAATAAATCAATGTAGATATTAATCGATAACTGTTACCTCTTCAAAAATTTTTAAAAGATTCGACCTCGAAGTTGGAAAGCCTACTCTTTGTAAAAGAAGGCGAATGTCTTCAAGGTGTACAGTTTTTCTTCCTTGCGCAATATGGGTAAAACGTAGGTATAATATCCTATAGTTTAACAATTTAATAAAATAATATTATTTTTTATATATACAAATTAATAATATTTAATATTTTTAACTATGTAATTTGTTAGATACTGTTTCAAAACGTAAGGATCATGAAAATAAAAAGCTTCGTCCGGCACGTTCCCTAAACGCCCCAAGTTTCTCTCATCTTTGAATTTTAATATTTTCTCTATGAACAACCACTTTTCAAAAACCTCTTTATCTTCAAAGACTAAGGTTAAGTACTAAAATTTATTAAAAATAATAACTTTCTCAAAGTTTATTTGAATTTACCTTCAATTCAAGTCGTTTTCCAAATATCACAGTGATACTAAATATTTCGTCACCAGCGAAATCTCTTAAGTTGTATATTTTTTTGTTATGGTCTACTTGAACTTCCTCCACTTCTAACATATGTACTAAAAGGGAATACGTTCAGAAAATCTTTAAAGTTTACTTACAAGCTTACTTTGCAGGAGGGAAAGTCCTTGCAAAGACTCCAGACATATACAAAATGTTTTTCTATCAAGGTAGCCCAGTCTCTTTTGGGAATGTATCTTAAGCTCTTTACAAAACACTACAACTTCGCTGGCCGATTCAAGAGAACCCGGAACTGTACATACCTTGGACATTCTTACAGATTGTTTTTTTGTTGTTGTAGATAATAATCAATAAAAGTTAGGTTACTAGCCAATCAACCATATTCTTAAAAGTAGAGTTGTACCCTTTTTTAACTTTAATTTGGAAGTATTACCTCTACTTTTAGATTAGCCTATATTCTCCTTTCCGCTTACGGTAGAGTTTAAGGAATAATGATTTGATTCTATATTAACTAATTTTTAGTGCAGTGAAATAGTAATATCAAATGTAGTTTGTTTTTATAGGTTAATGAAAGTTAAATACCTACAACTACTCTAGATATCATAGTTAAATTAAGTCGTTAAAGAAAGCCATGAAACACTTTTTTAAGCCCTTTCTATAATAAAGCTTATAAATCCTTTGCTTTAATGAGAAAATATCAATCCTTTTTTACACGAATTTTTATCAACATTACGACTTTTCAAGTTTTAGCTGAATAAATTTATGGAGCCTCTAATAGAATTTAGTAGCTTTTTAAAAGTACTTCTGTATCAAAGTGACCTTGTCGTTCTTAATTTAGCTTAAACTAATCATTAAACAAAAAAAATGTAGTAATATTTAAAAAAATTAAATAGAATTTAAACATTAGAGCCCTAGTTAAATAAATGTTTATGAGTGTTTTTATTAACCATAGCACAAGAGTTATTCCATCTATAGTAGTAAGTATTAGCAAAGAGTTACCATCTATGTAAACTTTGCAACTCCCACTAGGAATTGTAGACGAGAGGTAATCAAGTAGGACAACGTTAATTTTATAAACATAACACATTAACGTTGCCTTAACAAATAGGTTTCATGTAATACCTATTACTCGTGGACGTTTATAAAAATTAAATTGGTGCAAAGACACTATTAATTTTGAAAATTCAAGTATAATAAACATTATTCAGATATTCAATATTATATTATTTTTATTTTGGTGTATTTGCAAATAAATGTGCTTTAAGGCCGAGTTACCAATCAATGCGAGATTGCGTGTACCTAGCGAGTAGACTTAATTATCATGTTATGATATGCGCGCGCGCCAGCAGCGTATAAATACCTTTAAACAGCTTAGTCGCTGAGAGATTAAGATCTGTCGGGCGTACTACGAAGTAAAGCTAAAAGAGGTGTAGTTCTTCTTCTCCTTATGTTATAATATGGGCCCTATAATTAAATCATGAGAACTATGCGAGGCGAGGTTTAAACTAGTAATACATGAATTTTATAATTTAGCCCTCACTACGTTGGAGACAATATCGAACCACATCTTCTACCCCATCCTCATTAACTATTTGCACAATAGTAAATTGATTACAGCACTCTCCAAGTCTTTCTTCCAACGCTACCTAAAATCTAAATTTTTAAAAGGTTATAGGCTGCGAGGGTGAGCGATTTTTTAGGAAAAGTTGCTCACGGACCTGTAGCATTTTTTGTATTTTAATAGGTTTTTAGAGCCGCTAGATTAATTAATTCTAAACCATTTTCCTACTATAGTCAGTCCCTCACCTACAGCCTCCTGCTCCAGTAAAAATTCTTTTTGCCTAAAATTAGGTTAATAATTCTTTATATCCATAATAGGTAACCTAGGGAGTTATATAATCCGCGAATATGCTTAGCTAGCTAGTCTACTTAACCGATCTGCAACTAAATACGGCCTAGAATTTTTTTATAAATATTTACTCACTAAAACAGGTAAAATAGAAAAAATTCCATCACGTTAATAGTTTTTTAAAAAACGCATATTTTTTAATTAATTTTCGCGAGAAATTTCTCTTCATAATAAAAATCTAATATTCTATTGTTGATTCTAAAAATCACATTAATAACTTTTTATTATTAAAAATAAAATTTTTAAGAGAGTATTTTAAAATAACACAGATAAAAAACTAGGGGATGGAGAGGGGAGAAGGATGCAGTAGATGTTAGGATTTTGGAGATCACAAGGTTATCTGACGATAATAAGAGCCGAAAAGTGAACTTAAAAGAGTTAAAATAAATAATAAAGAGAAAAAAAAAAAGTAAACTAATTAACTTTGAGAAAAAGTAGTTAACAGAGCTAAGATCCAAGAGCAAGGGTGGAACTAATGAAAAGCTGTACACAGGCGAAAATAGGGCATAAGAAAAGGCCGTAGAATAGATCAGAGCTTGGAAATGAGATGTAGAAGTAAAAGTGACTTAAAGAGAAGATATGAGAAAGGCGCTCTATACCAAGAAGTTAACAGAATTAGCTCCCTTGCCCTAAGGTTGGAAGCCTGAGATATCTCTTAAGCGCTAAAAACTTAAACCATATAATTATCATGCATTTGTTGCATTTAATATAAAATATGATGAAAATGATGATATAGGCGCATGTTAGATTAAATACGAAATTAAGGACTTAATTCAGTTGGATAAATTTTTGAAGTTGAAATTAACGTTAATAAAAATTTTAGTTCGCTTAGTCAAGATTCTACAATTCAGCAACGTGCAGTTAAATATGGTATAAACACAACAATCAAGTATTTATACTGCTATATCCAATATACGAAAGTTGAACTTCTTAGCAACACATGACCACAATGAAGGATATAAGGGACTCATTGGTTCACTATAAAACATATATGACAGCGCAAGGCCGGATATAACATATGTAACTATCATTTTAGAAAGGGTTTTACAAAACAGTAATGAGGAACTAATGTAATCTGCTAAAAGAGCTTTAACTATATTTAAAATTTCCTTTTGAGCTTTTAGGCTCTTTATTAATGTACACGCCCTCTAGAAGTTAAACTGTGAGTAAACTATCCTATAGCCAGTTACCGATAAAGCTCTGTTCAACCTTATAGACCAAAACAATATGTAAAACTTTTCCTCTAGACAATAGGGCTAAGACTTCTCTGCAACTTTATAGTCTGAAAAGTTGTTACAAACAAAGAACAATAATCTCGTTGTTTGTTGAGGTTAAAATAAATATATACCGCAAATTTACAAATTATCTTGACAAATTAAACCTACCAGTTAGAATTAATTAAAACACACCCATAGTTTCGTGAAATTTACTTATCTAACTGCACACTGTACGTGGATCATACCATTAATAACTTGTCTCTACCAAACAGGGGGCATAAAACTTATAAACAATAATTTTTTAACTAATACAATATTATTCTAAAATGTTACTTGGACTGTTCTTGGGCGAAACTTATGACTATCGTACTACAACATATATAATTTTTCTAAACGGTAGTCCAATACAATGGAAAACTAAATTTGATAGAAGCTCTATAAATAAGTCTTCCTGTGAAGCTGAGGATATAGCTCTTAGTAACGCTATAACCAATACTATAGCCATAGAATATATTTTAATAGAACTTCTCCAGGATGCACCCCTTACAGTACAAATTAATACAGATAAAGAGGCCGTGGTAAAATGTATTTGGTAGAAGAGCAAAAAGATTACGTCATAGTGTTATTGCATACCATTAAGTTAGACAGTGTGTAGGACGAGGAAACTATTATGTAAGGCATAGAAAGTCTGGAACAAAAATAGCTGATATTTTCACCAAACCTCTCTCCTTCCAAAGGCAGGATACTTCTTTCAAACAAATATTTAAACTTAATTAGGGTAGTACGAGGTTATAAAAAGATTTTAAATTAATGGAAATTTAAAGTATTTTATTAAGAGAACTATCCAATTAACAATGATTTATCAACTAATCTAAATAGTTTAAATAGTTTAGATTATTTAATAATATATATTAAACTTAAAAGAATGGCATCGGTTAAGCTAATTATCTCTCTTTACCTCACTACGTTGTTTCATTTGAAAAGGGGGTTTTTCATGATTGAGTAATTTTTATAAACTGGGGGCTACCGTTTCGAACCGAGTAATGTACTTGGGGTCAAATATACTTTCTTCTCTTCGCGAGTTATTTCAGACGTCAGTATGGGAAAAGCTAGCTCATTTTAATAGAACTTCTGGCTTTATATTCCATCATATTTGCTTAATACTTCTAGGTCATAACGGGGCCTGAGAATACCTCCACTTTTCTCACATTTTCCGTAAGATACCTCTATCGACGCTTGCTCCAACTCCTTCTCTACCTTAACAACACCTACAACGTATGGTACAGCACTTGAGGTATGGTTTTGAGCAGTGGCGAATTACAGTTAACCAACTTAAGAGTAAACCTATATCGAAAAGGAGGCAAAAAACGAAAGCATCCATTATAACGCTTCGTGGCCAAGTAGTCCACCGGTATACGGAAGTAAATTATGGGTAACCGACAAACAGTTTTTGTGGCGCTATCACATTATCTCATGGATAAACGAAGTTAGCAGTTCAAAAATTTTTATCCCTACTTGTGTATATTTTTCTTCCTCAATGAGCAATTAACTTAATCTTTTTTTTTTGTATATTATTTGACCAACTTATGCAGCTGTGGCGTGGCCATATAGTAGCCAACTAAATTTAAAGCGACTTCAATTAATTTATAAGCACCTGTTCCGAATAATTACAGGTTCCCCATACTCGTATCGTGATCTTAAGTTGGAAATACTCCCTAAATATTTTCGTTGCTTATCCCAACCATTTACTTGCTCAAGACAACCTATGACGCAGGTGCTTACCTCGTTATAGGAGACCATGCCACCTTCTCACATTTCTAACGTCCCTCTGGAGGTAAAGTACTTATTTTCTAGTTTATAAACCAGCGTAAGAGTATTTTAGACCCTCTTCTGATTTTGGCTGATCGTAGTACGGCAACTTTATAAATATATAAAAGAAGCTTTAGAGATTTTTTCATCTTTAGCGTGGGGATGCAGTGACCCTCTTCCTTGTTTTGTAGCGTCACTGGGCTAATGAAAGGAAACTATAATATTTTTTTTCTACTGTATAATTTTCATTATACTTCAGTTACTAAATTAAATAGTGTCTTACATTTATAAAAACGCGATGTTTATCATTTATGTTAACGAGGAGTGCATGCAGAACATCGATAATTTTTTACTTTTAAATTAAAATCGCCCTCTTTCGCTTATGGTGCTTAATTACACATCGACTTTTTCTTTATTGCATTTCCTATAGGTTTATATTCTTACCTATGTCTCTTCCATACAAGAAAGAAACATGAAAATTAAATATTAATGGGAAAACTTATTTAACAATTGGACCATTTCTTTTTCCATCTGAAACTTTTGTAGAGAAATGTTTAACTTTTATTTGTAAGAACTAATACTAATATTTGGTTTTTTTTAACTTTTAATCCTTTTTTAGAATAAAGCAACTTTTTTAAACAAAGTATATAACGTAGGAATAATCGCTGACGACTGAAGATTCTATACTCAGTTACAATTTTTAGTATTTTGAGAGTTGTTCCTTTCGTTGCATTAATATAAATTTTGTTAGATTAAGGTTAAATTTTCTCTAATGGAAATTGTTTTAAAACTCAATAAGACCATGAGTCAAAAAGACCAAGTTTTTTTTTAACGTTTTATACTAATTTAATTTCGTTCAACTTACTTTTAAGACGGGATACTTGCCAATAATTAATATTTTTGGTGATAAAAAACTTCTTAATAGTACGCGCTTTCTTAAAACTGATTTTTAAACTCTTTAATTATTATTAACCTGCTCAAGGTTACGTTATACTCGTCACATTTAGAAATTTTTAGTTTCTTTTTTTTAATGTCGATATAAAAAACTATCGAAACGTTACTTAAATAAGCATATATATAAAATTATAACGAAACACTTTCCTAACAAATTATTTTTAAAAAGGGACTTAATTCAACTTAAAAGAAGCAAAGACACGTATGGAAGGAAACTATAAGTTAACTATGATAAGTGTGTGGAGTCTGATTCACCCATTATCGTAGGTAACGTAATTTATTTTGTAAAAAATTATAAAGCCTGAAGCGAGAAAAAATTTTAAATAGTGTAACTATGGAGATATACGTTTAATTTTTATCTTCTAGCTGCGCATTAGTAAAGATGGAACCTACATTTACAAAGCAACGAAAGCTAACAAGACACAGAGTATTTTAATTCCGCTTTGTAGCTTATAATAAAATTTACTGCAACTTTAAATATTCACTTTTTTTTAAGATGTTTGCTAAGCTAGTCCAATCGAGTATTTAATTTATATGCTTTTTTTTAAAATACCTTTATTCAGATCCTAATCCTAGAGGCTTTGAAAAAGTGCTTACTAATTCCAACAGAGCCCCTTATTACCTACACATTACTCAAAACGTAGAAAATGTATTCTACAATCAAAGTTGCCTTATATAGTCTTAAAGATTCCTCTCGACTTTTTCACAAAGATTTAACTCAAAGGTCACAAGAATACGGATATACATATAAAGCAAGATTGTAGTTCATTTTTTTACTTCTAAAAACTTCGAAACAATCATTAAAATATACGTCGATGACTGCGCAACAATAGGAGTATACCTCACATTCTCACGAGGCCTGCACAAAAAATACAGCCTCATAAACGACTGCGACCTCCTAACGATAATAGGTATCAACATACAACAATCAGATAATGAGGTATTGGTGTACTAAAAAATAAATTTAAACAATTTGCTCGAACAATTAAAATAAATAATGATAAGACGTAAAATTCCACTCCCTTCACGAATAAGATTACAGCTCTTTGAGGATAGCAATGAAATTTATGCCGAATACTATACACTAGTGGGCTCTCTTAGAAACATAGCGGCTTGTACAAGACCCGATATTGCATATGCTACCACATTTGGTTAAACTATGGATAACAGTATTGAAACGCATCCAATTATGGCAAAACAAGTGGATATATTCTATGGAACAATAAGTACCAACCTAACCATTAAGCGTAACGAAAACAAAGAGAAGAATATATTAAATGAATGTTAGACATATAACTAATGGGCAGGTAATTACGACTTTATCGCCACCATGGGACGCATAATACTAATTAATGTGTAACTTATATATTGGAAGTCGAACGTAGACAAAAGTAAGGTACGAAAGTCATCCTGCGAAGTTAAACACATGGCGCTAATCAAATCAACGATATACACAAACAGTTGAAAGCCTAATTAATGAACTATTGCTTGAGAAAAAGTAGAAGTAACTTTTTATACTGGTGACAAAGCAGTAATTACATAAGCAGAAGGAGACGTTTTTAAAAGAGGATTTTGATAGGAGGAACTATCATACCATCCCGTTAATCAGAAATTATAAAAAGGATAACTATTAATCAAGCATGTCACCCTCAAAAATAATCTGGCTGTTAACTTAACCATTTCCTCACAACTTAAATTAATTTACAAACCAGCACTACTATAATAAAGATTTATAACCCGATAACACAGTATACAAAAACATCTAAACATAGTAAAAACACTAAGAAAAACATAAAAAGCAAACATAGAACATAACCACAAAATAAATAGTGTAATATCTTTAAATGTAAAATATACTAACAGTAAACACAAATACACAAGACACAAGAGCACAGAATGTAAAAAATTCACCAACAAACCCCCTAAATTTTTATACAAAAAAAATTGAACCTTAAATGGACAAATCTGCTTCAGTTAAATTATAACAAAATACGGAAGCAAAATACAGACCGAACGCAGGCCAATAAAGTATTTTTTTATATCTGGTGTTCCATATATTATTTTATTTACACTACGTTATCTTGCTTAATTATACACAATATATGTGATTATTTAATTAACTCTTATTGTTTATTATATATACTTTTTTAGTATACAAATGTTGAAAAAAGTTTATAAAAAGCAGAATTTTTTTTTTTGACTGGCAACAATAAATAGAATTAATCTTTATAAGTAGTGTAACGATTAATCTGTAAGTAATGTTCATAAAAGAAACATTGTTAAAGTATTTAAAATCGAAATACTTTTATTTAAAAAAATTTAGTATTATATCAGCCAGTAAGGTGCTAACTTTCTCTATTATAGAAATAGCATAAAAATGTTTTGGGCAAAGTTTTTATGTCGTCCGGGGGATTGTTTAAACAAGACCAAATTATGCAACACCGTTACCATAATTAACCAGTGCATGCTATTAAGTTGAGATAACTTTCATGTTTTCTTTCAGAAACTAGTATCATCCCCTTTGCTGTGGCCTTAAAATAAGCGTAAAAAACGTATAATCATTATAGTTTTTCCGCATATTGACCATTTTTGTTACCACTTATGAGTATTTACAAAACCTATATAATATAAAGATAAAATAAAACAAGGAGTTAATCTCTTTCTTGTAAGGACTTGCTGTTAACACCTTTTTGATTGATTGCCCACGACCATAAAACCAATTATATTCTTAATTTATAGGCTGTAAATAGCTACAAATCATCTAAACTAAAGTTTATAGTCGATGAGAATAATAAGTTCACCTCAAAGAGAAACAACTCTTTTTTTTTTTTTTTTTTAAATATAAAGATTGAAATTCGTTATTTATTGCTTTACAGACCCCCTTGGCAAAATAAAACTACCATGGGTTGAATAATTTAATTACTGAATATCTAGTAGCAGGGAACTCCCATACAGATTAAACTAATCTTTAAAATCGCTTCTGAAGCCGAATCCCTCGTACTTTAGAGACAACCGTGGGTAGTATAGCGATGAAAAACCAAATTAATACAGATAAAAAAGCTAGTAACTAATGAAGAGATGTTTTCAAAATAAGGTTGAGACATAGGGACATATTTCACCCCCACATAAAACAAAAAATTCAACGACAAAACTATACCCTACTTCACTTAACACCAAAAAAAAATTGGTAGATATTTACGCTTGCAAAAAGCAATTCACTTCGCCCGATTTAAGAATTCAAGTCTACGAGAGCTTGGTTAGTACTGCGGTAATTGACTACGGGCTGCCACGTACTCGTTCTCCCCTTTGAAATTTCGAATGTGCAAATGCGAGTGATAGAGAAAATATGCGATTACCAACAATAAAAACTACAAATTAATCCTCGTCTATTTATATTTTATTGGGTTAAACCTAAAATTTTACCGTAATTTTTTTTTTGTTTTCGTAAAGTGTATATAAAAAGATTAACGGTTATAAAGAGGTAATAGTTTTACCTATTTCTCTTTTTTTTTTTTGCATTTCTCTATTGCTTTTTGCTTGGCTTTTTATTAATAACTTCCGATAAAGCTGTTTAACTCGATCGAGCAAACAATGCAGCTTGCATAATGATAAAATCTGGACAGAAACCGAGTTATACTTTATAATAATTAGAAGCTCAGAATTTGGTTATAGGAAGTTTTACACATAACTAAACCAAAAAAATAGGGATTGCAATCGACAGGGATCGAATCCGAGACCTTAAGATTGCGCGACAATGTTATAGCCATTGAGCTAAGGCTACAACTCACAATTTTCGGTCGATAACTTACGTAGACAAATTTGTTAGAAGCAAACTAGATCAGCGCACGTCTGAAAAGCGGTTCCGTGCTCCACAGATATAGTGTTCCGATAAATTATCAGAAATCTGGGCCAAACATTTTAAATTTTCTAGATTACGAGGTTATCCAAATTAAATTGAAATACTTAGTAATTTGTGGTTTCCTTGATTTGTTAAAACGCAGAAGGTTGTGTTTATACTTGTGCTTGGTTATTTGGAAGAGCCATGATATAAATATTTATATATTTGTTACATGACTACAGGTATGTTTGTCTTGCTAGTTAATGGTGGTGTCTTTGATCGTTTTTTACTACTTCTCTTTTACGCACTTGAAACAATTCTCACAGACTTATTTTTAATAATTAGTAGACCTAGAAGAAGTCTAACAATTAGGTTTGATACCAAGATGTCTATATTTTATATACTTTATAAAATTCTCTTTAAGAAATATATGCCAGGTTTTAAACATTTGTTAGAGTATTGAGGAAAAGATTTCAGTTCAGAAATTTAATCCCAAATTGCCATTTTTAGGCAGTTTTATGGCTATTATTTAGATTACTTCATCGCTTAGTTGTTAGATTATAATGAAGGTTCACGAAAAATAAACCCGCAGTGGGGTTCATTTTTTTTCCGTGCTTTTTTTTTGTTTTAGTCACATCTCTACATCTATATATATATATATATATACATTTCTTTACAATTAATTTTAAAAGGCTTAAAGGTTTAGATACCGGTCAGTAAAGGTTTAAATAACCTAATATAGGGAATCGCTTTAAAAATTAAATAGCACTTAAAAGTGGATATTCGCCTTAAGGGTGCAAAGCTCGTACCATGAGACACTATAATCATAATATAATTCTCAGGAATGTACTATAACCACCAAGCATAAGTTTTTAACCTTCTCCGCGTGAAGAATGAACAAATCTGGTGAGTTTTATCTGGTAAGTTTTTTTTGACTATTAAAATAACACACGAAAGGTTAACTCTTTCACTGTTATCAATGCTTTCTTACTAGCTAAAAAACTCAAAAAATATATGTATTTTTTTTTTCTGTGGTCGCATTCGGAGCTCTATGCTCAATCGTACATGTGTGCTAACTTTGCTCATTCCTCTTGGCACTTATATAAATATAACTCAATTAAATGGTTTACGGCTATATGAAACTGTTACTTTTATTCGGTGTTGTAGTTTAAATGCTAAAACATCTCTCTCGGATAAGCTAGTTCAAGCCTGGCCATTACCTTTTAATTCATTTCAGTGCTTATACCCATAAAACTTGTGGCAATCTTTTACCTTTCTCTAAATATAAGTACTATAAAGGTAATTTGTAAATTATGACATGATTTAGTGCTATTTGCTACAGAAATTAAGCACCTAGAATTCGACTTATAAGAGGTACGCTCCTTGCGTGTCTCTAGAGCAACCTAAGTTTAGATTATTAGATCTTTTTAGAAGTGCGTTAATTAATAATTAAGCTACTAGGTATTATTATATTTTCTTTAATGTTTATGTTGTTATTTAATTATTATTGACTTCAAAAGTTTATTTCAAGTACGTCTATTACTTATTAAGATGTAGGCAATATCCTGATTTTGCGTTGCGTGCTAGTTTCATCTTTTCTATACACATTAGACGAAGTAATTATATATACAATTGTAAAATAGCTTCTTGACTACTATATAACTCGCACCCAAATTTAAGTTTTAACCAACCTTCTTTACTAAGTCATAAATTTTTTTTTTCCTAATAAACCTTAAAAAGTTGCAAGTGTATGTTACTTCCTACCAATTTTTTTTGGCGCATACCAGTTTGTATTAAAATAAAGCGCATTTGAGAATATAATAACCCAAATACTTGTAATTATTTAATTTATTAATACTTTTATATTGTTTATATGTAAAAGAACCTTTTTCTAGTAGTTTAGCTAGCTACGGGGTATTTGCAATTGTAGCTTTTTTCCATCGTGTTAAAAAAGAAATCAAGCAACACTACAGAATTTGCGAAAATAAACAGGTGGTTAATCGCCTCCGATGGCAATTTTTTAGGTTCTCATTAGTGCACGGTTGAATAAGTCATGGCCAGAGGTTGACGTGTCACTGGTATTCTGTCTTCGTCCCTAAACACAGAGGAAGTTGGAGGCAGGCAGGTCGGCCTAGAGCGCCCCCTTATCTTACTCTCTTCTAGCTAATATAACGCCATTATTAAGTGGAGGAGGTGAAGTATGATAGCGGTCTTTAATCCATTTGACAAAGAGTTAAAAAGATGACCCTCCTTTCTCTGCCACAACGGACAACAACCCCTGCAGTTTGGCTTCCGGCGATTGACAAGCTCTTTTCTAGAGACCGTTTAGCATCAGTCTGTCGTCAGGAACTTTGAGTAGCAGCTGCCAGGCATAACGACCAGTGACATTGACCAGTTATGTTCATTATATAACCCGTCAGATGAGCAAAGGCGAACGCTACTTCGCGGCTGTATCGGTCGCTGTTAGTTCACCTTAAAAATGAGCAATTACTTCTTTTAACAAGGAAGGGGTTGAAGAGGATTAAAATAATTCTTTTATTTTCACACATTTGTATGCAAGCGTAAGGCAGTTTCCTGTACAATATACCCTACTAACCTAATTTTAATTAAGTTATATTTCACCTTTACCAACTTAAAATACTTTAAATTAAAATTTCCTTTTTATTCACTTTTAAAACGCATTAATTAACCGCTCTGAGACCGCTTGCTTCATGAATATAAAAATATTTAAAACACACGAAAAGATAGGATTGGCAAAAACTTTATTATAAAGGATACATCTGCAGTTAGTTTTAAGAGTAATGTTTACAGATTAACTGCAGCGTATTGAATACTAAAATAATTAGTAAAGTTTGTAACGGATACTCTTAGATATTGTACTATAGCGTAAAAATCTTCCTATTGGATAAAATTTTAATGTTTTTTTTATAAATGCAAAGAGCAATAACTTACTTTACAGAAGAGTGAGTGTGCACAATCTTATTGGTTTTCTTAGCGTACTGGTCGCGCAAGTTATGTATAGATAAGTAAGCACTACAACTATACCGTGTACTCTCAAATAAACTAAAAAAATAAGTATCTCGTGGCACTTTGGCAAAATGACAGCGCCTATCTGGTATTTTATGCAATTTTACTTAAAATTTCTTCTAAACGCTCAAGATGTAATAAACCGCCTTTATTTTACTTTAAAACAGTAAAGTTAACCAATACAAAAAGTAAAGATGATATTGTTAAACCCTTAAATTTAAGAGGGTAGCTTGTCTGAACAACTTTTTGGAAGCGCTTCCTTTGCTGTGTCACCAAAGTGCTTATCCCACGTGCTAAACTATGTCATTGAAATACCCTACGGCATGACCACGTGTATAGTCATGTGCCATTTTACACGTTTTTCATCTCACTTTCAATAACTTTTCCCTAAAGGGCAATGTTTAGGGCCCTTATAATATTCTTAAATAGGAAGGGAGGTAATTCAACAGAGTGATTTTAACAAAAATTAAAGAGGTTTTTTAAATTGAATTTACCATTTTACAGAGAACTTACACTCATGATGGAGTTTCGCACAAACTGAATTACACCAGTAGCTGGAGCTATTAATATATATATACTACAGACGCGTAAGTTATAATTAACCTGGTTATAGCTTTTTATACATGAAAAGTTAATTGACTTAACTTTTTAAGCACCATAAATAATATAAAGCGAGAAAACAGGAGAGTAAACAGAAAATAACACGAGCACTGACATGCAATTATGTCACCTTCTATGAACGCATGATAGTAGAGTCGCATGGTATAGCAGCACAAGGTACCAGCATGCGGAATATATAAGCACATGGTATAATTTACTTCGTGCTATGGGCGCGTGGTAAAGGAGTTTTAGTAAAAGCCTAATAAAATAAGTAACTCTGCTATAAATTCAAATAAACAGAGCATATTAATTACTATTTTACTTGTTCCTGTTTTTTTTTAATTTATTACTAAATTTATTATATCGCAAAACGAAGAGAAAATAGTTCAAGAAGACTGATAATAACTCTGTAATATTATTGTTATAAATTTATGAATACTATATAAACCTCAAGCTCTTTATAAAATTTGGTCCAAAAGAAACAACTTTTCTGCTTTATTTAGAGTTTCCAAATGAGACTTATAATTGTTATAAATCTTACTTCTAACCATCAATCCATAATTTCAATTGCATTCTTTATCGCATCGATTAGTTAACTGTAGTTTAACAATGTCGTATATTTTTCTTATTTGATTCTTGAAAGAGTTTATTATATATTATGTAAATTAAATGAACAAGTATAAATTTATAATAGAATAGTTTATATATTAAAATAATAATAGTAAAATTTATTTTTAACTTCCTTTGGACGATTTTATACTCACCAGTAAAATTTGAAGGATGGGGATATCCAATTACCCACGGCAAAATAAAAAAGTAATCATTAGGAGACCAAATAAAAAACCTTTGCGCTGACTGTCGATTTTTTAATTTTTTTTTGCACCACCAATATCGAGTTTAACATTTGTGAAAAGCTATAAAGTAGTGAGCAAACCTGCAATCTCAATAACTCCCTTATCGGATAGACAGTCGTCATAGATGCCTCGTAGCAGTTTTTTTCCTTATAATAATAATTATAAAAAATAATAACTATAGTATTACTATTGTAGCTTTTTATAGGAAAAGATATTGTATTTCGTCCTTTACAAAATTTATATGTAAGTAATAACAATAAATACAATATTTTTATATATTACAATAATCATAATAATTACGAACTTCCAAAGCCACACTTATGAAAGGGGGGTAATATAAGGAGCTGACTAGTATAGAAAAAGCAATAATAAAAAAATATTTTATAGTTTATGAAATTTGTGAGAATATAATTTATTATTTATTATAAGTATAAATTTTTTTTAAGATAATAAAAATAAGAATATTTAATAATAATTAAATAAAACTTTAATAATATTAAACAATGTTTATTTTGTTTATTAGTAATGTAATTACTTATAATTTTATTTATTTTTATTATTATTTAAAAAATATTATGCTATTCATTATTTAAAAGTTTTATTAAATTATTTATTCCTAATAAAAATTTGAAATAGAAAATTTTGGTGACAATTATTTTATATATTTCTTTTTTAATTATAAAATTTTACATTCAAAAGCTTATCATAAATTTTATAAATAAGTATTTCATATTATATAGTAAATATTATTATTAAATATTTATCTTTTTTTCGTATTTTTTAGTATATACAATATATAAATAATATCATTATATTTTATTATTATAGAAACTTTATTAGATTATTTTATAGTTCAAAGAATTCCATTTTGTTTATTAACAATCATATCATATATAAAATATATTTTTTTTAACCAAAACTATTATATAGAATATTATAATATATAATAACATAATAATAATTATGTATCCTTTATTATTTATATTTATTTTTTTATTGAATAATAATGTGTATGGAAAGAAATAATATAATAGAAAAAACTTTACACCTTTTCTAGTATTTTTTTATTGTGTTAATATTTATATTATATATATATATATTATTATAATCATTACTTTTTATCTTATTATAGTAATCATCTATAGTAAATACTATGAAAAGTATAAAGTTTTTATAAATTTTATTTAAAATTATATTGTTAAAAATAATTCATATATAATAATAAGTATAAGTATCAAAAAAAAATTTTATATATTTTTAAAAAAAATATTTATTTCCAGTTTTTAAGTAGTAAAATTTACTACAAATGAAGATTTTATATTCAGTTTATGTAAATATTTAAGAATAATATAACTTTTATTAATATTATTATAATATAATTATCATTATTATTATTATTATTATTATGTTACAGTAAAATAAACTATTTTCAGAATCATTGGTCTATTTTAGGATCCTCCGCGCTGTGTCTCTATCACGTGACTAACAACCATAAAAGTCAATGGGGCACACCTGATTGGTAAAGGAATAAAAGACCAATTGTAAAACTCATATATATAGTATATGGTCCACTTATTGTATTTTCCGGACTACAAAAAAAATTAAAGCCAGTTGCTCCCGCCCAAGTAGCGCCCAAGCAGAAAGAAGAACCTGGTGGAGTCGTTATAAGAAAAGTTTGTTAATCTTTACGTAAAAAAATTCTATAAAAATAGTAAAGCGATTACTATTTATATAAAAACTTTTATAATAAAAGTTAGTAATATAAAAAAAAAGATAGCAACCGTTAATTATTATTATAATTTTTATTATTTAACTACCAATCAAAAAGAGGTATTGCAAAACAAACAAGTACACTGGATAATATCTTAAGGAAAATATATTATTAAACTTTAAAAAAATAATAGAAAAATAGAAAAATAAAAGTTTTTAATATTAAACATCTACAAGAAAAGTTCTAAGAATAAATAATAGCAAAACTTTTATTATAATAAAAATAAATTTAAATATAAATATTGTAGAAAACATAAAAAGTTTAAACCAAAAATAAAAATATATTTTAAAAATCTTCTATTATTATTATTTATTCGAATAAAAAAAATTTATATTTGCTTATTTTTATTAAAAGATAAATAATATATAATAAGAAATAACTAGAAGTATAATAACATAAGTTTAATAAATTTATATAAATAATAATATTATATATATTAAAAGTTATATATAATGTAATAAAAATGTATAAAAAATATAATATTATTATTATTACAATTCCTTTTTAATAGGTAAAAGTATAGACTATATTTTTTATTAGAAATAATATGAATATAAAAATTTATAAAAATATCAAAAATAAGTGCATAGAAATAATATTATTATAATTATTCCTTTTTTAAAAATATATTATGAAAAAAATTGTATAAAAATAAAAAAATCCATAATAAAAGTTTTTATAAAAATATAAAATATAAAAAGTAACCGCTTAGAAAATTTATTAACTTCAGAAAGTTGAAGTGAGACATTTGAAGCTGATAAGTAACACGATTTTCATTGCAGAAAAGCCTCTTTAATACAAAATATATATTAAAAAAAAGTATAAAAATAATAAAAATAGTTTAGACTAATAAATAAAAGAATAAATAAATTAATGAAAATATATATATAAACATTAATAAATGATAATAATAAAACAAAATATATAAACGTTTAAAAAAACTTTAATATATTAAAAAATAAGAAGAAAAAGAAATACAAAGCGCTACTTATTAATAAAAAGTAGATTTTGTTGATATCTTAGCAAAAAGGATTGATAACATTACCGTGGCTAAACAAGATGAGACGTTAGGACAGTACAAAAGGTTGAGGATGGAGGTCATAACGTTGATTATTGTAAGTTTTTGGGGATAGCTCTTGATATGGGCCCTATTGACCTAATTAGGCTACATGAAAGAAGAGAAGAAATACAAACGATCTGGCTCTTTTACTTTAAAAAAATTTTTAAATTTATTGTTTGATGCCCATCGTAGGGCGCCTGTAGATTTACACGAGAAAATTTTAGATTTTTTAGATGTTGGCCTTTTAAGAATGTTGTTTATAAAACTAAAAAATATTTTTTGGTGGGAGAGGAATAACTTTTTTTTTTGCTAAAAAAATTTTCCTAATGGTTGAAGGCTTTGTTTATTTTTGGCCTGGGTTAAAGTTGAAGTGCGATAGTGAATTAAAATTTTGTATGTTTCTGTTTTAAAGCCCATTAGTGTATCTTTCTTACTTAAAATAAATGTTACCTCTACTCAATAAAAATGTTTTTTTTTTACTTCTAGAATATAATTGTAAAAATAGTATCAAACCTTATCGTATATAAATAGATTTATAAACTTTTGCTAACAATAAAAATAATTAATGATAATGAGATCTGTCACAATATTTTATTTGCAGAGGCCTTACTGACAACTCAGTCAACCCTAACCCTAGGGAAACCTGAAAAGATCTCTATTATATTCTATCATTAATTTTATACCACTCAATTATAAACTTAATAAAACATAAGTTTTTATATAAATTAGATAAATAAGGACCATAATATCTTATAAAAATTTTAGCCACTAGTATATATTTAAATCCCCCGAGCCACTAAAAGCTGTCTATAATACGCTTTAACTTTACCTAATTTTTATGTAATTATGTACGATATTTCCGGGTGATTTTGTGTTGACCGCTAATGGGATTAATGAAATTGGTGTCAGCTGTAGTTGGGTGGCTAAAAGAATTACGATATAACTCGAAAAGGACTTGGGCAAATTAAAATCTGGGTTGGCTACAAAAACATCATGTGTACTGAGGAAAACCATTTTTGTATGAATCCCTAGCAAAATACTTGGCACTGCTACTCAGAGGCTTTACCTAATTTCGGTAAACTCATTTTTAGGTAGTATAATTTTTCAAAGGGTCTTTTATAATTAAAAGGTTTTGAAGAATAGGAAAAAAGTAACACAAATACTTTTCAAGTATTCTTGGCAAAGTTTTATAACAAATTTCAGTGTGTTGAAGCTGCGGTTACCTTCAGAGCGCGTTTTTAGACATGGTATTAACTGCTATACTTTCACTCTAAATGGCGTGAACATTAAAAAAGTATAACTCAATTGCCAGAGAAACTTAACGTTTACGCTAGCAGAAAATAGAAGTAAATCCATAAAACTTTTCTCATTCTGGAAAAAACTTTTATTTAAAAGAAGCACAGGTTTAAAAAACTCTGACTTAGTGGAAGTTGCAAGACTTACTAGGCATCGAAATCTCTCTTCAACGCTAACAACTTCCAAGCTTAACTCGTTACAAAGCTTAACAAAAAAATTTTCGTATAACGTCGCAATGATACGTAAACAGAGATTTATAGAAAGTAGGGGAGAAAAAAGAAGTATTATTTATGTTGCTACAATAATTTTATTTATATATAAAAAGTGACGAACCCTACCCTAGCTTGACGCAAAAAGCCCCTGTTATTAAACCTTATCCCTTTTAACCCTTGCACAAATTCAAAATTGAGAACGGACTTCCCAAAAAACGCCATCTCTCTCCTCAATTCTAACATCTTTCAAGTTTAACCCGTTACATAGATGAACAAATCTATTTTTTCTTTCAACAACTCATTAATATTAAAATATAAAATACCAAATTTATTAAAGGATAAGCAACTAAACATGAAACCAATTATGCGTACATAGAGAAACTGCTTATATCAGAAAAAAATTTGAAGATTACTAATTTATTTTGTAAATATGCTAAACCAAAAATTACCAATATTCGCTGTCAATGTGTAGATGCAATGCTTAGGCGTTTAATGAAATTTTTGCTATGTTAAGCGAGTAATACCCCAAACCAATATTATTATAACTTAAATTTGTTTCCGGGGTACACGCATAACATCGAATTATTTCGAATTGTTTTACTTTGTTCCTTACCTCATGACTTGCTCATACCAAATAAGGAAGAAATAAAGTTATAATTTAAACAGATAAATAAATACATATTACTTAGAACGTAAATTTTCCAAAAAAAATTTATTAAATCTGAGGGTAAAAACTATTACTATTATTCAGTCTTTTGTAAGTTTCGAACCCGCTTATTGATGAATCAAATCATTTTTCATGAAAATTTTAGGAACACTGGTAACTAGGTCAGGCACGTTAGTAACAATTATAAGTAATGGAAAGCTGTCCTTTCACTACTTTTTATTATTTTTTGTTAGTTTAAAATTAAGTTCTCGTTCAATAAAAATGTCATAAAACGCAAAAAGTATTTAAGTAAAAAGGCTATGTTTTTTTTTCTGACGTGTTCTTTCTAATTTAAAAACTCGTTCTGACAACCCCTTTATTTATTAGCTGGCACCACATGCCTTATAATATTTTTTAGTATTATAAACTTTTAGGAAGTATGCGCATTTTATGATTGCTTTACAAAATTTTTTACTATTATAAATCAATTTAAGGTTATTTGAAGTTCGTTATGTTTACTAAAAAATTCTTCTATTTTCTTGTTTATCAGGAAATTGCTAAAGCAGTTTGACGTAATTAAAATATAATATTAATAAAAGTGGCATAGTGAAATGTAAATTAAAAACAAAAGCTTTTAAGTAAGCACATAGAATAATAAATCCTCTATTAATGAAAATAAATATACTTTATTGAATATTTAGTGGGTCCAAATAAATTTTCTCTCCCGTATTTTTGAAGCTAAGCGTTTATAATATCTTCAATTTATTAATAAGTGAAGGAACCTTACTGAGCCAGAAATTTGAACTTTTAAATTAAAATTGGCAACTTTTCATCCACATCCAAAAAAAAATTTAAAATTATATAATACCTCCAGTGCCCCGTACAAACGCATATCGTATCATAATGGCACCCAAAAATTCTACCAAACCCGTTACAAAAACTTATTTAATAAAATATGTCTTAAAATGATTGTGCGATTCTTACTATTATATGTAACTGAAGGCTGACAGACTGAGGGTATACCACCGTAATTAAACTTTTAAGAGATGTCGTGAGCCTTACACTCTTTCCTTTTTTTTGTCGTATTGTTGTTGACAGAGTTTGTTAGGTGGTGAGTGTCATGCAACTTATGCGACTCGAGAGCAATCAAATAAATTATACAGCTCTTCTTAATTTTAACTCTATATTATATTTTTTTGTAATATAATTTAACATACTACTCTCAATTAGTTTATTATATATTCGTTCTTGAAGTTATCAAGTCTGTAAGATCAACATTATTAAAAATTGTAATTTAATTAGAAAGTGACAAGCCTCACCCCATCCTGAGGCCAAGAAGCCTCTGTCTTCTTTAAAATTATTATCATGGGTGTATATATCAGGTTAAGTAATACAAGTGGAGGTATACTTAGCGGTTTTCCGCCACACTAGGCCCGTTGACGAGAGTTCGACCGGTTACCTCCGCTACCCCTCTCTCCTTGCGGGCAGTCCCTTGCGCTTACCTGTGCCCAACTCAAGACTATGCATTCTGCGCTCTGCTTAAAGGTCACCGCAAAAGTCATTATGAAAAAGTGTTTCAAACTTTTTCTTTTTAGTTGGTCTCGTTTCTTTTTCCTGCGTGCAGATAGCGTTATCAGGTAAAATTAAGTCGTTTGTATATTATAAATGATCAAAGAGAATATATAACTATAAGGAAGCTTTATGCATGATAACTCGTAACAACGGCCTTCCTTTGACATATTTTATTTGCTGTAACAGGATGAATTGATGGGAAACTCACCAGTGCCAACTTTGGCTACTCTTATATAGCCTACTATGAAATTTACGAATTTCATAAAATCTTTATAATATGGGCGATATTTTGGTCATAAGGAGAAATAATAATGTTTATTGGGCTTTACCTTCCGACTGTCGTAGTAAATTAAAGACTTACTAGAAATTAATGAAGACTTTCTCAAAAAAGAAAAAGGAAGCTAATTAGTCGTCTGCGGATTCAAATTAAAAGAGAACTCAATTTATTATTATATACAGCTTGGAACAGGGCTTAGTCACCCACTACATTAATAGTTTTTAATACGGGTATAACCCAGCAAAAATAAACTAATTTCTAAAAATCAGAAGGATTTTGTATACTTATTAAAATCATTGAAAATTTTCTATAAAAATTTCTAGTAACAATTCAAATCATTAATGATTAGCGCTATTAATAAAGTATTAATAAACTTGAAAACTTATACCTAGAGGAAATAAAGTTTTAAGGTGTATATAAAAAGTTTGTTCGTTGTTCAGTGTTTTAATAAACTTGAAAAACTATCTGACTCTTAATTACTAGTTGCAAATTCTTTTTTTTTAAAATAATGTTTACTTGTAGTTTTATGCATTTTTCTCTGCTTTTAAAAGTCCTATGGAAGTCAGAATGACTAACTAATTTAACCCTTTGAATATATTATGATTATTTCTTTCGATATACACCACTTTATAAACCTATAAACACTAATTAAGCGATCTTTTTGACTATTTTAAGTTCAACTTTAGTAAATTTTTTCTTTGATATTTTGAATGAGTATCTTAGCTCACCAACGTTTCATTTTTAACACCCGTATCATTGTTGAAGTGGGGGCAATGGTGTACCATCGCTTCTAATATGATATATAAAATATTTTAATAAATTATAATTTATTAAGAATACAAATAATTGTAGTTAAAATATAACTTTCTTTAGTAAGTAGGTTGTTATTTAATACGACTTACAAAAGCAGAAGAGCCGTAATGTCCAAGAATTTGTCTAGCTTATCTGATCCCAAACTATTGTTTTTGAAAACCCTGTGAGCATTGAAAAGTAATTAGAATGAAAATGGGTTTCTGCGTTAAACTATACTTGTTTTGTTTTGTTACAATAAAGTTAAATAATTAACTTACAAAGCTACTGAGTCGTAAAGGACTTTATACTGGTTATTTCTCAATAATTGAAGTGCTTTTGCGGTGCGATTTCTTAATATATTTTATTTTATTTAAACTTAAGTTTAAAATCAATAAACTGGACAATGGAAGTAAACCAAAAACTATAAACAAATACAGAACTAAATATATATAATTGTAACAACTCTTCCTATAGATTGGCATATAATGCTAAGCTTAATGGTCAATTTACAAAGGCGTTGTGTTATAAAACACATCCACCTTTGCTTAATTACTGAAGCGAATAGGTCTTGAGGTGTAATCTCTTAATATAATAATTATGAAGTAAGTAGAAAGTGAAACATTTAATCAACTCTTAAGCGTAATTGGAAGAGTTTGACAGAAGTACTATTTTCTAACGTGCTCTCTTAAGTTAACGAAAAAATCAATAATATGGCCCCCATATATATGTGGACAGTAATAATAAAAAAATCCAATATGGAATTTCTCCGATTATAATAAGTTTATAAATCTTCAGTTCATATTTATTATTATCATAAGATACTTTTGGAAAAGTAGTTTAGTATAGTTGCAGTTATAGCTCTCAAAAAACAATATAAAACTAATTTTTATTGTCTTCTATACTCTTTGAGGAAATAAATAGTGGCTCCTAATATAATATAAATAATAAAATATTATTTATACTTAAATGTGCTATTTGGTGGTCAGAGAGAGGTCATATTGTGAATTGCAATAATTGACTGCGGTATATAATACGCTTTATAGTTAATTTGACTTATGGAAGATATAATTTTGTAAGGTTCATTAGTCTCTCTCTTTCAATAAAATTGAAATTTTTGCTTTTATGTTCCCTATAAACATTAAACATTAAGTTTAATAAAATATTAGCAGAGGTTTATTATAATTATAATCTATACTTTAAAATTCACTTTTAGTTTTGTTTTAAAATAAGTTAATTAGTCAACTTAAAACGACGTTAAATTGTTAAAGTCCTCTAACAACACTTTTTGTCCCACGGTAAGATCCAGGTCTAAGGCGTTCTTCCTTCAGATATTTACAAATTTTTCAGGAAATGAATTGATAAATAAACAAGGAAGTTTAAATTAAAAAATAGGACAGCAGAAGTTTAATTTTAAACCGCTAGATATAGTTATCAGAAGCCTAAAATAACTTAAGGTTTACACATCAAATTAAATTTTGAAATTAAAAAGTTCACAGCTCCTCACCAATTTATATACTATAATTTTATTATCTATAACAAACTGTTATACCACTATATAAAAAGCTATTTATAGCAATTATAACACTCTTTTAACATATTAATTCGAGATGATATAAAGTAAAGTGATACATACGGTTTAGTCTTATTAGAAGAGCTATAGATAGGGGTCTCTTCCGTTTTAAAAACAATCGCAAACGCCAGCAGAGTTAGGAGAAAAGCATCCATAGTAAGCAAAACAGGGGGAAAGGCCCCGAAAGACCTCTTATATACCTGTTGTCTTCTATTTTATGCGATTATTTTTTCCAAAATGTTATTCTTTTTACTTTGAGCATCATTAATAATTAAGTATAAATTAATCCTTTTTTTCAATATATTTTTTTAATTATTTTTCTATTTATTGACATTTTAATTCTAATTATTTAATTTTTATATTGAACAATAAAAAGTTTTATTGATGATAATAATATTAATAACTTAAAAATTTTTTTTTAATATCATTAATTTTTTAAACACATTTTTAAATTAGCTTCTGGTTCACTAATTGATTCCTTTAATAAACCAGCTAATAAAAATTGCATTGAGAAATTTATTATGATAGTTCTTAGGAAGCGTTGTTTACATGAGCGCCAGCCTAAAACATAGTTTTGATTTAAGAGAAAATATATCTCTTAGTCAAATTCCACTTATTCTTATGTCGATTATAAACTTAAATTTTACAGTTTTAACTTACAAAAAAGCTCCTGAAGTTATTTTTCCATAAATGCATGAAACTTATTGAGAGAATTTTGCTAAAATTCCAAGAGGGGGGTTGATTGGCTGGTAATTTCACAGTTTAGCTAGAAAGACCTCATTTTAAGTTCAAATGTAATTTACTTCTTCTAAGTGATAAAAATTATAAAACGAACCCCTTCTGGCTTAAGCCGAGACGAAATTTTTAGCACTATCTCGTACGTACAAGATTTGTATGTTAATTAAATAATCATTTAAATTGTAAATTTTAGCTTACGTCACGAGACCTTTAACCTGCAGCTGATATAGACCATCATGATCAGTTTTTGATTAATGCAAGTAATTATAATCTTAACCCCCGTTCCACAAGTGGGGAGCAATAATTTCGTAACCTAACCCTCTTTGAAATCAGAGGTTATTTTTCTATGTATTCATAATATTTATACTATTTTTTTTTTTACATTATTTGCATTTGCATAATCATAAAGATTGTAATATTACAGGTTGCGTTATACATCCCTTAACATAAAATAGTAATTGACCAAGTTATTGCTTTTTGTTGGACTACAGAATGCTTTTAGTTAACGATAATTAATAAGTGTAACGCACCGAAATAGAAACGTTCCTCTTTTAAATTAAAAAAGAGTATTAATAGATTTAATAAATATAATATTATATATTATATGTGGTAGGAGAAAACTTAATGATTATGAAAAAAAATAAATAAATAGTCAAAAGAACGCAAGAAAGGTGAAAAATATAACACTCAAGTGTGGAGAATAAACAAAACTTAAACTCTCGTCTAACCCCTTCACCCATTTTCGTGCGTGTCATTAAAGCGGTGGGCAATTGTAAAGAGGTGGGAGGGATGACGGGGTAATAAAATTAGTAATAAATTTGCTTGCTCTTAACTTGGGATAAGACAGCCACTTACGTTAAAGTTCATGACTTTAAAAAAATATGGAACTTGACTTTAGGATGCAACACAGAGTCTAGGAAGGTCTATAAAAAGGTCTACAATATTATCGGTGGTTCAAGACTGTCCATTTTATTTTGAATATCACAGCCCCAATGGTGTCTTAAAGTGGGTGTTGTTAAAAATTTTCCTCTTAAGCTTAATAGCATTATTATTATATTTTAATCTAAAAAAAAATTAATATATATTGTTCGATTCTTTTTTAAACTTCAAGCTTCTGGTTCAAAGCCGAAAAAAACAGAAGAGAAATAAAACTCGATTTTCTGTTACTCTATAAAATAAGCATTTTATACATAAAGAAATGTCACGAGACCAACATTATGTATTATGAAGAGATTTGGATTCGAAAGTGTCTATTTACTGAAATCTTGTCCTACGAATTACTATTACAAAACTTTTTACAAGAAAAATATAAATAAGATTACGTTAAATAGTCAACTTATATTTTTAAGAGTAGAAGAACGAAATTTTATTTGCGTAAAAAAATAATGTGCTTCAGAAAGAAGAATTTAGAAAAACTTGAATTGAAAATTACTAAAAAAATCCCCTAAGGAAGGCGAAGAGGTTTAAAAAAGTTTATGTATAAACCAGAGATGAAGGATGCAGTACTTGAACTATCACTTTTAAGAAGTTCAGGAAAAATTTAGCGAACCCAAGTCTTCCAGTCTCCTTAGGCTAGTCTAAAAAATAACAACTTAAAAAATTTTTTGATGGAAAAAAATAACAATAACCTTAAATATCAGAATCCTTAAAAGCTATTGTCATGTAAAAATTTAGGTGGGATTTATAGAAGTAAATAAAAAGTTTGTTTACCGTTTCATTTAATAATTAATCTGGAAACTGCGTAAATATGTTTAGCTAGATAGTGCAACTTCCTTTATGTTAATAGCAACAAAAAATATATTATAAAACATTCTCACGAGCATTTGTTTAAAATTAGGGGCTAATCAACTAATAGTAGTACAGAATTTTTATAATGGTCTAACATTATAGCGGTGTATAAGAGGGTATATATATAGTGCAATTTGAAATAAAAAATTAAGGCCCCCTTAACACAACACACCCTGCAACAGTTCTGTTATACATAATTTTTGCAAGGGGGCTTCTAATACTCCAACTATACCCTACGCTTCCCAGCTGAGCAAGGCACCACCAATCGCCCCTGCGAATAAACTACTCACAATTATAGTCAAAAACAAGAACAGCACTCGCAACCGATTTAACGACACATGTCTGCTATTTTGACGAAGAATATCTTGACCCGGGCCCCAGACCCGTGAACTATCTTATAAATTATAAACGCTTGATCACATATGATTACTTCTTTGGAGTTTGGAGGAAGTCCAAAATAAAAAACACAAGTTGCAGAAGTTTCTGCAACGCAAAAGAATAGATATCTAACTCGTTAGCGAATACAGTTCTCTATAGAAGTACCATTTAACATATATAACTTTGCGAGGCCTCTCCAGAATTTACACTAGTGGTAAGGGGTAGCTGCTGACCAAAACGAAGCATCTAACATAATCAATTAATATTATTAGCTCTGCAAGGACTCGAAGCAGTTGATATTACCCTTAACCTGGCTAAACAAAGGCCCTTTACTGTATGACATTCCAGCCTTTCTATGTGGGAGTTTAACTGTAAACATCCTGCGTAAAAAAACCGGGTTGCAAACCGGAACTGCTACATCCTTGAGGCTTATTCTGAGGAACGCAGGGCACAGTTGACAACACACAAGGCGAGGAAGACGGGACATGTTAACAAAGGTCGTATGCATAATTTAGCGATCGAAAATGTTTGCCACTGCAGCAGTGGTTTGAGTTTTGTCGCGCAATCTCAAGGTCGCTGGTTCAATTTTTGTCGGTGCCAACTGGCATTTTTGCTGGTTTGGTGGTTACGTGTGCAACTTCCTTATAAACAATATTTAATACAGTAGCCAATCTGGATATAGCCGTTCTAAGAGATATATGACTTCCAGAGGCTATTGTGGCGCTGAAAGAATTGTCCTCGGCGATCTTACACAAATTGGAACTAAGTGAGCGAATTTCCTAAGGGCGATTCCCACGTTTACGACACTACTCGAAACTCCTGCCAAACTAAACAGTGCTACTGTCGAATTTGAGCGCGCGGTGACTGAAGTTCACAACAAAGCATCTACGAGATGTGAGGTTGTGTACCACCCTAAACGCCTTCCTGAGGAACTGAAGACATTAATATACGAGAGTGGGCGACTCATCCGAGTAGTCAAGGTCTTTCAACGCGTAGAAGACAAACTAGTGCTAAAACGCCTTCACTGGCACATTAGGAAAAAGCTTGCGCATATAAACTGCCATTGGGATAACAAAATAAAAGAAATTTCGGAAGCTAGTGAGCTAAGTCACGCCTATTTTAAAAATTTGTCAGACGAGTAAGAAATCTCGGGCATTCGACTCGGCCACCAGTTTTCAACGGTGATTCCGTAGCCAAAAGCGATGTAGGCAAAGAGAAACTTTTTGCTAATTAACTAGCTGCCCAGTTTTCGCCGTCCTTCTCTCTTTACCGTCGATAACGCCCCGTTGTGCCTAACATTTTAACGGATTTTCTGAAGCTGTCTACCATAGATGAGATCAAATCAATTGTCAAATTACTATTAACCTGATGCTGAAACAGCTGCTAGAGCTTCTATGAATCGTATATGCAGCCTCCCAACCCAACGTGGAACTTCAACTATTTTCTAGGGCTAAGGAAAATGGCGGTAGTAGTAATGCTACCTGAGACATCGCAAATGGCAACTATCGACCCATAATTTGTAAGCAATTAGTAAGATAACTGAAGCAGTGATACTTAATTGAAGGCGGTTGTGAACTCTCGTAAAATATACCAGAGTTTCAGTTTGGATTTCACAAGAGGCACTCAACGAGCTAGTAACTTTTTCGCCTAACCAAGTGGACGAGCACAACCCTTAATTCTAAAAAATCCACCGGCACTGCCTTGCTCGACGTTGAGAAGCCTTTTGACCGAGTATGGCAGGGTGGCCTGTTAAGCAAATCACATGCTCTGAAGATACAGGGTAACTTTCGAGAGGTTCTCAGGTCGTACCTAAACTGTCGGGTTTTCGACGGGAGAGTAGGCGCTGCACTGTCGTCGCCTCGCTATCTTAAGCCGAAAGGCTGTCTTCTCTCATCACTGCCATCCGCGCTCTATACAAGAGTCAGTCCTCTTCCCAAATGGAAAGCTTAGCACGCTAAAAAGTCCTAAAAATTCAAGTTGTATTTACTAGAGCTTAACATAAATAGGCAAAAAGTTATGGTTTGTTTTTCACCCTATAACTTTCACATGTTTCTTTTACATATCAACTGCTTAAAGCTCTTTACTTACTAAATACTATTTAATTTTCAAATTTAGCTTTACTAGAATTGCGCCCACTCAAGCTATTTCATTCCAAGGTACCCAGGCACTTTTCAGTAAAAACGGATGTTTTTTTATGGTAATTATTAGTAATGTTTTCTATCTTTCTTAAGGATTATTGTCAATTAGTTACACACAGCTCTTGCTTGCGTCTATTACCTTAATAGAATTGAAGTATGTTATTTAAGTGAGACGCTTAAAAATATGGTGTACAAAAATTATACTCGGCTACTAATTTAACTAAAGCAACTAAGCATGTGAAAATAGCTTGAACAAATTGAAGCGTACTCTCAGCTCCATTAAAAAAAAATTGCACAACCTTTAAAGTTGTTAAAACATTTATATATCCTCTATAGGAGATTCAAAGCTTGTAAACTCCATTAAGCATTAAAAAATCTTTCTTTATATGTAATTCTCTTCATATCACTCTACAGGCTAACAATTAAGCCAGTCATGCAGCTATTACCAAATAATTTCATTAAAGCGTATTCTAAGGGTCACTTACTATGACTAATGTAGCAAGTGGAAAAAGTAGAGACCGAAGTCATTTTTGTAAACTTAAATAATAAATCTACTCCCTCAAAAGACCATAAGTGATGGTATGTTGACCCATAAAATACCCTTTACAAGTCTTTTTTGCTTCTAATATTTTTTTATTAATTAAAGTGTGCTGTGGTAAGTTATTTACCGCCAGTTAGATGCCCCACGCTGATAGCTCGACAAGATCAGTGAGTATATGAAACGCTATTAAGTGAGCCACGTTTATCCTTCAAGGTAATATACATTGAAAACAATAATTCCAAATTAACTGGAGAGAGGTTTTAATACAACCCTTAGGAGACTGCTGCTATTCCTTAGGCGGTACTATCATAGGCAGTGGCTAAAAGTAGCATATAAACAGTGCACAAATTGATAAGAAGTATATAAATTTCTTTGGTATGTAAATAGTAATTCATAGTACTGAATTGTCTCTTACACCGCTACAGCGTTTACATTAAAGGGCGGCGGCCAAGAAAATATGTTATTGGCGAACTTATCGTCTTTACTTATAGTTTGGGGGTCATGAGATCACGCTTACTTAAATAACCCTCATGATTCAAAGCGCTATCAAGTAAAAAATACACCCGCTTCTAGAGTCAATTTACTTACTAGAAATATAAGCTAGGCATTTTATTAATGTATATCGACTAGAAGAATTTGGAGTTTTGACAAATGTGTATTTATGCACAACTTTGTTAAAATAAATTTTTAAATAAGAAAAAAAATTAGTTTAGATTTGATGTATTAGTTAATAGCAGGTAAATTACCGGAAAACATAAGGTATTAAAACTGTGAAAGATCCGGTAATATAAAATAGGGCATAAGCCAAAATATTATATGCACTTCCGGGTAAAGCTTTTAACTCTCCACTGGGACAACTAGCATATTAAAGGAAAAGGTTTATATAATGTCATCTACAAGTAATAGAAAGTAATATTGTTCAGTTACTTAACAAATATTGCTCTTTGATGATAAAAAAGCGTGTCAAGGCTACAAAAACATTAAACCAAAAGATATATAAAAGTATAAAAACAAATAGAATTAATAATTTTAACAAAGTAATATTAAAATTAAGAGTAAGGTACCCAAAATTAAAAACAAGGGACTCGCTAACCTACAAAGGATATAACAATTATCGACGAACTCTTTGCTAATTGGAGACTGAATTAAAATTTATATGATAAATTATGCACCTAAACTATAAACCTGTATACAAAAGTGACTGAGTCAGCGAACCTACAGCGTGTGGAATAATTCTATGATGGAGATAAAAAAAATAATAAGTTTCAATGCAAACAGCAAGTTTAAGTTTTGAGTGAAAGATGTGAAATACATGAAATATTATATTCTTTAAAAAATTTTGTAAAATCTGGCAAGAAACTTTTCAAGGCCTCGTATAGAGTGTAAATATATTTATTAACACCTTACAGCTTTAGCTCTAAAGACCCAGCATGTTATTTGAACTTTATGGCTCCTGAAGCCCTATGATCTAGGGTCCCAAAAACTATGCATAAACCGAGCTGATCATTAATAATACAGGCATATAATCGGGCAGGAACATAATTATTTAGCCAAAAAAAATAACATTGAGTCTAAGAAGGCTTTTGAGGAAGCTGGCAATCCCAAAAAAGCGCCGGTATTGATCTATTCTATTCTGCGCACTGAAAAGAGGATCATCTCGACATAGAGAAGAACTAACACCGGAATTCGGTGAAAGAGTAAGGCCCCTTGCTAGATCTTGCCTTAATAGCGCTATTCATGACCCATATGTAATTACAAGGTGTCTATATCGTACTTGTTATCTCGAAATTACAATAGTGATGGTGTTCAGCGACCTCCAAAATGAGAGTTTCAAAAATGTTCACGCCTTTGAAAATGTTTAATAGGAAAAAGAATTGGGATGTACCAATAAGATTTATTAGTTTCGGTGAACCTGCGTTTTATCAACCTAAGGCCTTAAATCATTACATAACAATCTTGCTAAACTAATGCTTGGAAGGCTTCGCTTTACAATTAGTTGTAGATGATTCATATAGGACCCTTTGAATATTGCGAGCATTATAAAAATAACAACCCAATTACAACTAATTTACATGACAAAACATAACGTAACTATATATGGAACTGGAACATAATAATTGCGCATGGGCAGAACGCAAATAATAAAAACAAGGTCTTGTTATCCAGGTGCATCAGCACCTATTAAAACTACTACAACTCACCGGTAGAAAAAAAGAAGATATAACTGGCAACTAAAACTTTTACGCAGAGTATAGGTTATGTTTCAGGTTAAGCCTAAAAAATTGGGATCAGGGAGCATAAACTCCTATTCTTTAGGGGCAGGTTTTCTTAATCGTATGTTTTAAAGTGTTTCTAAATTTTGACAGTAGTATGCCAGTGTTAAAAAAAAGATAAAACATTCTTCAAAGGTCATGTCGTTAGGGGTCCGTGGACCTTTTGTTGAATAAGGATTATGTTGTTCGGTTTTTTATATGTTTATTAATTCAAAACATAACCCTTGACCTAGCACATGGTAAAATATGAACCCGCTCTTTAATTACTAAAATGGCCACCTTACACCGCTTCGAAAAAGTTATTTGCTTATTAACATTGCAACTTGTGACTTTTGTACTACCCTTTAAAGTCATGACCAGCGTATTCGTAAAATTTGAAGTAAGCTCGGGGACATATAATTAGTGATGCCTGGAAAGAAGATTAATATAACGATGTTTTGCCGACCAACTAGAATAAGATTAATTAAAAATAAGATTTTCATTTAGTACCGTATTAGAATTAAACGTGGGACAACTTACTAATATTTTATAAGTTGTACCTATGTGGTCGATAATAAAGCTTATAAAAAGGTTATTTCTATATTCATACTTAAAAAGATATAAATTATATTAAATAAGAAAGCTTGTACTGATTAAATATAAAGGGAGCTGTTTATGAATTGTCAATTTTTATTCTTCTCGTAGTCGGTTAGTGCATAGAGCATTAAAAGTTTATCACCAACAAGAGTTTTTTCTTATAAGTACATCAGTCGTTGTAAAATAAAAGTTTATTTTAATAATGCATACGCGAGCAACAATGAACAGTATGATCGAGCGTAACTTTACTATAATAATAAAACTCTTTAAGTAAATCTAAATTTTATCAGGCAACTCTGCTTACATCTGCTTCAAAGATTCATTAAAAGTATCATGTCCAATTGCTCTAGTATTATTAACCCGCAGATCTCTATTGCATTAGCATCAACTTTTAAAAAAGTCAAACACAGAGTAACTATTCACAATAATAAATCTTATTATTACTAATATTTTACATATAAGTCAGTGCGTTAAGCTCCTTGGTGGTTAAAACAATATGGATCTGAGTATTAGCAAAGTCTCTGTCCCCCATCTGTCAAAATAAAAAAAATAGTGAATTTAATTTGTGCAACAGTAACTTTTCTGTATAATTTTTTAAATATAAATTTTTAAATGATGAAAAAAAATTATTTTGTAGGATTTGTGCAATTCTTAAAGTGGAAAAACTGATAAAATTTTGGATGACCAATCCGTAGTCCTATTAAATTTTAATTGTGCATAGAATTTTAGTTAACTAGAAATGAATTTATATTAATTTTTACTGCGTACCTAACAGTTAAGTATTATTATTCGCACTCGTATTAAACAGACAATGCAAAGTTACCATTTTTTAAGTTTTTTTATTCCTTTATAGCTTATATCACTTGATAACTCTTCCAAAAGTATATAAGGATTTATTGGCTCATGAAAATAAAAAATTGAACTGCTGCAAAGTGGTAAACTAAAGTGTATATTGTAATAAGAAAAATTTTTATTGCCTTCCCTTTGCAATTATGTTTACTTACAACTATAATATAATTTACTAGTAAAACTTAAAAAAAGAACTTAGCAACTTTATAAGTTACAAAGACTTTAATGTTTCGTTTAACTATCAATTACTTTTAAAAAAAATAAGTGGTTAAGACTTCACGTTACACTTTTCTAACCTCTATTAAAAGGTTTTTAAAAATTATAGTGTGTTTATTTAAAACTTGATATATTAAAAAAGTATTTTACTTGTAGTACAGTTATTAACGCAAATTTTAATTTATGTCAAAGAGGATTTAGATCTCACTTGTTTCCAGTTTTTAGTTACAGAATAAAAAAGTCTAAAAGATGAGGAAAAGTCCAAAAGCTAAAGTGCACCTAATTCTAAATTTTAAGTTATTTGTGGGGGTATACAATACACAATTTTCAATTAAAAATTAATAAAATCAGGTTGAGTATATATCCTATTATACACCTTTATTTCTCAAGTACAAGATTTATTTTATAAAGTAGTTAAGCTCCTACTTGGCCCAGTTTAGGATTCTCTAGTTCTTTAAGGTTAATAAATAACTTAACGATATTATGACCATTTTATGGCTATTTGTTATTTTTAGTAGTATAATACTTCTGATCTTATTTTAATTATCTAAATTGTTTATAGTTTACGCTTAAATCAGCCAGTGGCCACCTTGTAGCCGTTTGAGTTGTTTGAGAAAACTGAAGAGATTATTTACTTTAAACAATAATTCTTTAAGATGTAAATAAGGCTATTATGATTTCGGTATAAAAAATTTTTTCCTGTAAATTAGTGTTAACACAGTTAGCATAAATAAATATATAAACCCCCAATGTTTAACTTGTTTGCTTCACTGATTCATAGTTTCAAAAGGGTAAAATAAATATTAAAAAATTTAAAAGTTTTTTGGAATTATTGATCTTAATTTTAAAGCGATGTCTTAAGTAGGTTTGTGACGATTCATAGATGGCTGTACACTATCCCATCTGCAAAAGATAAAAGTGTTACTGCGATTATAGTAAAGGTAGTTAAAGGTTAGAATGGATATTAAAAAAAGAGAGAGAGAGAGAGAGGAGACTTCCGCTTAAATTCTGCAAGGAGCGACCTTATTAGATTTAACTTAACTTTAAACACGCTTTCTTGAAAAAAGAATTTAGTAAAACAGGTCATAAATGCTGTAGAATACAGCTTAATACTTTGAGAAAGGTCATGCAACCATAGCTTATCTTCACTTTAATAGTAATACTTGCCCTCTCTCTCCTTAAAGTTTGCAAAAACGTAAACTAAGTGGTATTAACGGAAGAATACAACTACGGGGCTAAGAATAACTTGTAAGTTAGATATACACAGAACAAAAATTTATACTTCATAAAGTTACAAATCTCAGGGTATAAAATTATCATGAACAGATATATCAGCATTGCATGTTGAAACTATACCTCCTACTAAAGCTAAACGACAGAAGTGTTCACCGCTTACAAAATATTTTTTGAGTTTTATATATAGATAGGAATGCCTTTTCAGATACCTAACTAGCTAGTCTTATTCCATTAATAAACTTTAATAAAATTAAGAAGCCTTGTATACTGTTGAGATTAAGAGCGTTACCTTCTTGATGTGCCCCCAGGAAAAGAAAGAAGTTAGGAACCTCAATTTATTAATAAGTCTATAAGTTTTTTATCTTCTAAGACCATAACATAGAGCAGCAAGAAGGTTTAAACTACTTTGAAAAGCTAAAACTGCATTCCCTAACGTATTCAATACTCGGCCCTAGGATCCTCATATTTTCTATTATTATTTTTTTCATAAACACCGGCACACTATATTAGTTTGTATAGAAAATAGCGAATTTATTAAAAAAAATACAAAAACAGCTAGAGATGAATGCCTCGCAAGGAAAGCCTTTACTGGCCGGCTGCCATCTGTATTATACCCTTGAAGAAAATTTAAAATTATTTCCATATACACTACCCCACACGAGAGAATGGGCAACGGGTAAAAGTTGGTAAATGATAAAATAATTGGTGCAATTTAATCAAACCAGATAAAATATTACTTGTTGCAAATTCTCTGATAAACGGACAAGGGTTTATTTACAAGTCAATGTAAAAATTCTTTTCTAAAGCAATTACCGCAAACACTACTCTCAGCAACCTTGCCACTAATTTTTTCAACGTTCTGCCAAGTATTGTTCCACTTGCTTTGAAGAACGCTCCACAGGTTTTCCTTTGGTGTTATACATTCTTTCCTGGCTGTCTTATCGAATTTATCTTACTCGAATTATTCAAATTCAATCTTTAGGAGAGGCCACGCCATGATTTTGAGGGTGGTTTCCTCTTCTTTGTCGGTCAGGAACGTTTTGAACACCCGATAGGAGTGTTTAAGATTATTGTTCTGCATATAAGTAAAATTATTACCGAATAATCGCGCTCACGTGCGTACCGCATTGGTTTTCAAGTTATAAAGATAATTTTCTTCACTCTTGATCCCAACAATTTGGACCAAATCTCTCCGAAACCGGCAAAAGAGAAACAACCCCAAACTAACATAGTGGAGTTCAACTCTCAGTTACTTGATTCGCCTCCCTCGGGTTAAAAGTAATCAGTTTAACTGTAAAACTCTCCCAGTTTCGACCTTGGTGCAAGTTCTATGTCGCTTGTTAAGTATCTTAGCTTTTATAGGAGTTAGTCTAGGGATTAAGCATCAGTTTTTTGAAGGTATTTAAAAAAATTTGAGTCTTTTACTCCTAATTGTTTTTATAATGGCAGTATGCACGATTCTAAGCCCACACAACAAGCTAATTAACCTTTATAGAGGGTTAGTTAGCCCTTCATTTGTATAATGGTAGTACCTTTTGTTCATAACAAAATGATTTGAGGCTAAATTTCTTCTTGAAGGAACTGCTTCTGTAGTTAAGAGGTAAAACATTACTCCGTCGCAGTAACATATGTAGTTTGATTCCATTGGGAAACAGGGCTCCCAATGGGAGAACTTGGCTTTAAGTTGGTCGGCAAGCCGTCACGGCAACATTTCCCTCGTTCTACTCAGGGGAATAATTGCTCAACCTTGTATCGAAGTGCTGGATAATTATAAATTTTATTATTTCCTTAAGGGTCTAATATAATCATATAATGATCTACTATTTTAACTAACACCTTAATACTACCTTGCTCATTCCCGTGCCATTCGAGTGGTTTAGAGCCGAATGATAATTTATCGGAATTTGGTTAAAACCATCATGGTTGAATTTAGGGCTTTTTTGTAAAAATGCTACTCGTATCGATTTCAAGACTCTTTAGGACTAGCTTAAATTGGTTCTTTAATAGAATTGATGGGTTTTTTAGGGGGTGGGTAGGAATTATGTACTCTCCTTAGCTAAGCCCTAGGTTAAGGTTGAGCTCTACTCATGAGTGATAAATGCTTTACGCTCGGTTCGAAAGAACTATTATTAAGAAACCTGAAGTCAGTGCTAGCCTTTTGATCCTTTGAGAGAATGATAAAGATATGGGTAGGGAAGGGCACGTGAAATGCTGTATAAGAGAAACGGAAATTCTTCCTTTCTCGTTGCCTGCGCGGGGGCTCCTTCTTCCTCTCTTTTTAGGGTCTTGTGTTTAGGCAACCTTGGTTATCGCCGCGACCGCAGCGAGGTACGCGTCGGCGATCCTTTAAAGATAAAAATTTTTCAGCGGTGTAGGCGCTGAGTCCAATCTTAGTACTGTGAGCTCATATTTTGCGAGCCCCGTAGTAGTCAACAACATTCTTTAGTAGAGCGAGGATAGCTTTTCACCCCTAGGTTACTAAAGTTAAGCGGCCGAACAAAATCTGACCTATATATACGTGTCTGGCTCTGCAGTCATCCCTCGCATCTTCATGTAGGTAGAAATATCGAAGGCTGAAAAAAAGGATGTCATCCGCAGGGGAAATACAGGGAAAATACAAGTTAGATGCAAGTCTTCTTCCCTTTGGTCATGTTGACCTCTACTGTTGACAAGGTTTACTTAAGATCTTAGGCTATTGCAGCTCTCTAATGATCATGGTAATGAACAACCTTTAACCATGATTATGGTAACTTCCTTTGAATACTAGAGGACTGTGTGTTGGCATATAAAAGCTCTAAAACTTTACTAAAATAATATATAAAGCTTCAAGGGTATAAAGAGCAAGGAGGAACAGATTAATTAAAAATTAGCCAGCACTCCTTGTAAGTAGAAGCAGGAATGTATGTTATTATAGTAAATGAGTAAGGTCCACTGTTCTACGAGATAATTATTTAATAACTAAGAGGTTTTTTTTTTTGTTCAAAAAAGGTGTACAAAAATTAGTCACTTTAAATGGATAATGCCAGGACCTACCCTTGTATAGACATTGAAGCTTTACACTTAAAAGTGAAGGTTGCATGATTTTATGTCTCTATAAAGCCCATTATTTAACTCAACGTCAAAAAAAATTTACTTATATATATGAGAGAGTTAAGAACGTAAATAAACTAAGGCTTTAATTATATAATACATGAAGGTTATATTACTACATTTTCAGTAAATAAGCTGAAACATATTAAGGTATATAACATGAGGGTTAAACCAAGATATTAATGTGAATTTATGATTGTATATTATAATCTCAGCAACTCTTTTACGTAACGGACTAATGCAAATATATAAATATAAAGTTAAACTGCTAATTGTACATTATCTCCAGTCTAATCTTTGTAATAACATAACTTTAAAAAAAAACCACGACCATCTAACTTTCTAAATATTAAATTTTAAAATTTGTCGTTATGAGAAGAAATGGACTTAAAAACCTGGTATATAAGAAAACAAATAATTTATTAATAGATTACAAAATTTAACCTATGTAAAAAATTTATATCCGCATTTTTACTTATTAGCATTTTTCTGGTCTTAGGCTTTCTCCTTTAACACTTAACCTTCATTAGGACATGCTTTTGAATAAGGTTACCGACAAATTTTGCGGAAAGCTTTCCATTAGATATAAACTTAAATAGAAAGAAAAAGTATTTTTTACTTTAGCCTGTCGTAGATAGAATATCTATGATAGTTTTTTTTGCCATTCTTAAACAAATCTATTATTTTAATTACTATTAACATATAACAATGTCATTATACAGACTGATATTTGTTTGTTTTTCCCTGCTTTTAAAGCACAAAACTAATTTAAGTAACCTATCTATATAACACCGCTAGTTTTCATAGCAATGCCAAATATATAGCAGGTATACTAGGTCATCAGGTTACACGCCCGATTATATTAAATTTTTAGCAAAGTGGCCCTACACCACTTAAAAAAGCTTGCTCCTTAATCTTGGTTTATATGGAGTATTACCACTTAAGATTCAAGAAAGAGTAACTTAAAAATTTTAAAAATTTAATAACTACATCGGTTTTGTAGTTACTAGAATGTTTAAAGGTTTTTTTGGTTAAAAAATATTTACTGTAAGGGTGATTATAGACGAAGGTGAGCAACTCTAAAGAATTTTACAACTCAGAGCAAAAATACTTTTAAATTTAAAACATAAAAAGATTAATTTAAAAGCAAGTTGACCACAGGTTATTATTGTACGCATTACGAAGAGTCTTCAGAACGGATTTTCTTTTCTTTTTACCAACCTGTGTATCAGGTTAACCGGAGAAAGGACTTATACCTTAGTAGAGCAGCCCTCAAAGCTATAAATTTTCATGAAAAAGATTAATTGGTCGACGACATTTTTGGTTGCCTAGCTATTCTTATAAGCTACTAATTAATTGATTAAACTATATGCTTAATAAAATACCTGTTGTTCGAAAAGTCAAATTTATCCTGTTAATATGTGATATTACGGTCAATTTAAAAAATTGTGCCAGTAAGGTTAAATAAGCTATCTCCGAAAAACTTTAAGCAGAAGTTTTAAAAACTAAATATTATAATTAGAATTTTTTCACAGCACGAAGAGTAGTTAACTATATGGTCTCTTCTTCAAGATGAAATTTTATCTTTGCTCCGCTACAGATTATTAAATTTTCAGTTGCCGAATTTTCCAAAATTTTGTAATTTTTTGGTATAAAAATATTTATTAATATAGTAAATACAGAAGCATCTTTATTCTGCTTGCACTCCTTAGGATTCTTCGCTTGTGCGCTAGGGATTTCGGTCTATAGGGCCTATTGGTTTATTATTCTACTAAGCTTGAGGTCACTTTGGCTAAGTGGGTTAAAATGAGTGTAGGCTTAGTCTAGAGATCTTTAGCTGTTCACAAACCGGCCGTTTAAATTCGACTGAGCGCCGATGTTGCCTTAGTTTATAGGAATAGAGTTGTAATTAAAAAATTTTAAGAGTTCATTCTAGAAAAGATTCATAAACTTATTAACAAATAAACTTAGTCAGACGAATACTAAATTTGAAGCGGCCCATAAGATCCAGTAGAGATACCCTTTCCTAAGTTATGGCCCTAAAACATTCTGATAATGTGCCTGGACCTTTTCTTTGTAAATTAGGTTATCTCCTATTAATTTATATCAAGCCAATTCAAGAGTGTTTAAGGTAGAGTATCAAGAAGGAAACCCTTAAGGATCTTTACCCCCGAATACTTCATGAAGCAAGGTTATTCTAGAGGAAAAGCGGACATACGATACTTTTACTCGTTCCGTGCGGTTTTTAAGCGTGCATTACTCACCTATTGATCCCAAAGCATCCCTTTACACGCCCATACTCTATAAAGGAAACGTTGATTTATCCTTAAGTTAATAAATTTAAATTTTCTCTTACATATTCATATCGTTTTTTTTAGCATAAAACCGACTTTTAAACTATATTGATGAATTTCTACATATGCTACTATTAACATTTATAAATTATGATCGTTATAGAGAAAAAGATAAATTCTTTTCGATGTATTATTTAATGAAAAGAGCATTGCTATTTATTTACTTTCCTTATTTTTCCTCCACTTTTAATAAGTGAAGTTTCAAGTTTTCAAGTGTTTGCAAGTACTTAGAGAGTTTTCATTTGCATCACATATTGCAAATATTTTCTATTTAACGTTTTTCCGACTCAGTCTTCAAGATAAAATCCGACAGCTATATTAAAGGTGGTAACGACAATAATTTTGCTTAAAACAGTTATAAAATATTCAACTATAAGTATTGCTAGGTGTTTGAACTTAAATTAAAGAAAGCCTAGTTAAGTAAAATTTAATTTCAATTATAGAACAACTACAATTTTATCAGGCTTTTACAAAAGGTGGTTTTAAATTGCATAACTAAGGGGAGATATGGAAATATAGGGAAAAAGCTGTAACAAGTGAAGTGGTGGTGCTCTGCTAGTAATTACTAACAATGCTATTTTTAAGTTATAAACCGTTAATTAAAGAAGCATAAAAGTCGATTCATCCCAGTTGAATTTGTTGAGCTGTATCTAAGCTAACGCATTTTTACTGAGCAGTTCTTCCTTCTTCCTGTACTTCCGTCTTATAGTTATAAGTTCAGTGAACGACAAAGGACTAATAACGCCCTCCGAAATATGCATTTACTTTTGTAGTTATAATTTCAGTTCTGCAACTTTGTGGTTTCGCCTTGACTTTCTCATTATTTTAAAATTACTCTACAAGCTAAACACTGGACGAGTAAAGCTACTTAATATGGTTTTTAACAAAGTTATGTAATTGTTATTGTATTATAGCATATTGCTTTTATGATAAAAACTTTCTCTTCACAAACACTTCGCCTTCAAAATTAACCTAATATTTTTTTGCATTATTTTTGTATTGGTAGAATGCAACCGCTGTCTATTTTTAATAACATAATCATAACTATGATCTTATGAAAAGGTTTTAGCAATGAAGTTGTTATTATACTTTACAGTATTTTTTTTGTTAAGGCAACCTTATGGTTCAAATATAACTCGGTAAAATTTTAGTTATGAAGAACCACGTCAGGACTGCAAATATACTGTTACCAAATTAATCATATTAGGAAAGAAACAATTATACAATAGATTTTATAACATTCTCTCAAATTTAATCTAAATAAAACTTAGTTAAAAGTTAGAACCCATTCTTTTGGGTGGAAAAATATATTTCCGAGCTATTTAAGGCTATATTTAACGTAGGTAAGCTACAAACAAGTGCACTTTAAGTAGTATGTTTATAAGTAGAGTAGTAAATCACCTAAAAGATATTAAACCATTAACTAAATTTTTTAAACATTTTGATTCTCTATTACTTAAACAAAGTTTATAAGTTTACTAATAACTGTTTGTATCAGAACAACTAAACCGCTATACGCCAAAATCTGTACGACTTAAATCTTTACCGGTATGCAAAACTAATAGTAGATATAGCTTCCGCACAAGTAAATGGAGGAACTATTAAGAAACCTATTTTATATGAAATTAAGAATTATTTAAAAGGTCAGGAAGGTGAGTTCAGTAAGATTTTTAACTGTATAATAGAGTATTATTACACAAGTGCGCTTAAAAAATTTTTAACGTAAATTGTCACACTCATAACTTTCTCTGATTAAGTAAAAAGAGACAACAAGTATTACTTTAAGTAGTAGACATTAACATAAAAAAAAAAAAGTAAACAAAAAGATTTTAAAAGAAAATGTAGGCTCTCGTACTTAGAAAATAGTTTCATTAAATTTTTAATAGTACTCTGAGGGAAGTAAACCAATTTTAGCTGGATCTTTTTCCTACTTCCTGGACTATTTCTGAGTATCCAAGAGCACTGGGACAGTTAACTTGAGTAACGACAGATAAACCAAATTTGTTCTTTAACGCTTCAGCAGAAGATGCTGATAACATTTTATCCTTCACACTGGCAGTATCAGGAGCCCACAACGCTAGTGAAACTTTGCTCCTCTTACTAGATGCAACCGTAAACTCAAAATCGTAGAGAATATAGCGACATTCCTTAGATTTAAGTCTGCTACATAAATTTTCCCAAGTGGATTCTGAGGAAGAACTATTATCGAACAATTCTTCGACTACAATCTCGTTATTTTCAATTTTTAAAATAGCGCCTCGAAGATTTCTGTTCTTCACGCGTTCATAAGCATTATAACTTTCGTCGCTGATAGGGATGCCTGAAGCCATTTTATTAAGCTACATTAAAGATAAAAATATTATTACAAAGTCGGTATTAAAACATGTGTAAGGTATTTATAAATAAAATTTTTGCACCGAACCGCTAGCAAACATACATATAAACAAAGACAACCTAAGAAGAGCGCAAGAAGCAAGAGGGAAACCGGAAGCAAAAAGTGGTAAAACCACTCGGTGCCCCTTGAATGCTATTTATAGGCATAAATTGTGGAGGTCTAAAAAATTAGTTTTAAAATAGGTTTTATATTGACCTTACAAAACTTAATTGATTACCAAAAGGAGATATCCACATGTTAAAAATGTGAGTTTCCTTTAAATTTTGGCAAGGAGGGTATATTCCTGAATACTACAGTGTAACACCATGAAAACTGTTTTTCATTAGGCCAAGTATTATCAAAACTACTAGCGCCTTCAAATGCAGGAGTAAAGGCATGTTTTAAGGGCTGCAGCTTTGAATATAATAAAATTGCTTAACTAGTGCTTTTCACTTGTTCTGAATAAATTTAATAACCTAATTTTTATAAATAAATTTACATAATTAATAATTATTCGAAGAACAAAGTAATATTGACTTCCTTTAAACCTGTAGTTTTGAGACTCAGTAAGTCCTTTAAAAACTGTGAGAATTTTTAACCAGAAATAAGTTGTGTCAAATAGATTTTTTTTACTCAATTTCTTTATACCTTTTTAAAAAAAAATTTAAAAAGTTAACTTCCGAGCATGTAAATTTTTAAAATAAATAGAAAGTGAGAGTGAAATAGATGGATCACTCACTTTTTAGTTGTTACTAAAGGTAGCACATAGTTGTTAACGACTATATAAGTAATTGCTGTGTTTATAAGGTATAAACGTATTCATAAAGATTTTTTTTTTTAAATTGAAATTTTGAGCTATTTAAGAATTTCATGGCTTTTAAATTTGCCATTTAAATCATCTTATAATATATAAACATACTAACTATTTTGTAGTGCTTTTAGCTAAAGTCCACCCGAAATAAATGAAAATTATGAATTATTCTCCCAAATTTGATTTAATTAATGCCCAAGAATTTACTTAGAATGTGAAATTACAGCAGTCTCTGTATTTTTAAAACTATAACTTATCACAGTATAATATATATGTCCTTCATAAGTCTATAACTACTTTAAAATAAAACGTATTTACTAACAGTTTTAAGTTAACTCGACACGATAACTGACAATATATTCTTTTAAAAGTACTTTAAAAAGAATTTTTTTATCTAAAATTTATAATTAATACAAAAAAGTCTCATAAGCCATTATCTATATTGATTCATGCAAAATGTTTTTTAACGTAACTCTTGCAACGTTTTGGCTATTTTTTTATCTTCTAAGCGTTAGACCAGCATTAAGTGTCGACTGCGCGCTGACCTCCTGAAAATAGTTAAAAATAACTTTTAGCTTGAGTAAACGCTGGTTTTCAACGAACTTTGAGTGCACTAGGCCTACGAGAAGAATTAAATTAATATTATCTTCTGGTAAGATCAGTTATTATATGAGCGAATACCTGATTTTAAAGAAAACCCCCTGTATAAAGTTGCTATAAAGACTAGATTTTAAGCGTATTTTTTTGCTACTTAAAGTAAATGATTTTATTCCTGGGTTTGATTAAAGATTTAAAACCCAACTTCTTTATTAAAAGAAGACCCTGTGAAAACACTACTAAATAATATTCTATATTAAAACTGATAACAATTAGCGTGAATTTAATAAGGTAGTTTTAGCTAATAAAAAAAAGTTAAGTACGGATTAAAAGATTCCTTTTTTTTAAATAACCTAAAAATATTTTGGAATCTGATTGTATTGCCTTGGCGACTGTGGGTCAGTTTTGTCGTTTGAAGTTGACTAATACAGTTAAGGTTTTTTAATAATAAATATAAAAAGACGGGCAATTAACTGGTATCAAGGTTGAAAAAATGAGTATGTGGGCTTTGCATAGCAACCACAAGCTTTTCCCTCAACACAAAAGAAAAACGAATTACGAAGTCATTGCAACTGCAAAAGGTACCGAAGAGAATTAAGCATACCCCCCCCACTTTTTTTACGTAGTTTTTTCTTTGCTTAAGTCAATGGGCATAAGAGCCTTAAGAGCAAGCTTGTGTTAAGCATCTTGGCATTGTTAATGATTGAGAAAGAAGATAATTTCAAGAAAAGAATACAATTGCAAAAAAAAAAAGCTGTGGTTGGGTGTTAATCCGTTGAAGCATCTATTATTAGCGAGTGCGCGGCAAAATAAAATTTTTGATTTCAATTCTTCGCGTTAAAAACAAGTTTTATACAACTGAGATAAGTATAATTTTCGCTGGCACTGCAGAAAAAGATACTATCCTAAATACCCCGCCCTATCAACTGCCAATTGAAGATTTAAAGCCAAATAGTAGGGGGAGCGCGGAGGTAACTTTATAACCATATACATAAATATATCTAAATGTGTATAAAAAACTAATAAGCAAAAAGGAAAGAAGAAAAAAAAACCGCCTAACTGTAAACCACTTCTAAATATTAAGCTAAGTAGAAAAAGAAAAGGTCAGAATAACTTTTTATTAGTTGACAAACCAAGCAGTTTTTAATTATAAATTACTAAAGAATGGCTCCTAAAAATTGCATTATAAATTGAGAAAAGACAAGTATATTAACATAAAATGGTAGCTGGTTGTATGCAGTATAGTGTAAACTTAATTATCATATTGTAGGTAATATAAAAATATAGTTACATAATAACATTTACTATTTATGGCCTATTAAGGTGTTGTGTAACTCCTTTAATATAATAACACTTAACAATGATTTAAAAAAGGTGAGTACTAAGAGTTAATTTTTTGCTAACGAAAACTATAAATTTAACAAAAAAAATTTATTAATTGCAGAACTTCATTACTCCTCCAAGTAATTAGAAAATTCAAACTTTTTCTCATCGCCTAGAGGGTTAGAATAATAGCTTCCGAGGTTTTCTTGTTCAGAAGTTTCTAAGCCTTTGGGTTTCATAAACTTTCTTCTAAGCACATACGCTCCAGCACCCAAAGCAGCCAGGCCTACTACTCCTCCGACTGCTCCGCCAATTATGCCAGAACTAGGGTTATTTTTTGACGCGCATTCCTGTTGGTTGCATACTTGAGATTTCTCATCAGGCCCTGTACAAGGTTCGCCACCGATATCCGCTTTAGGATTGCTGCAAGTCCGTCTAGAATATTGGACTCCCCCTCCACAAGTTTTAGAACAAGCCGACCACGCTGACCAATCAGACCAACCGCCATTAATAGGACATGGGCCCTCGTTGCACGCTTCCTGAGCAATATTGCTTCCTTCACAATCTTTTCCTTCATAAGCTGGTAGTGGGTTATTGCATTCCCTAGTACGATTACGAGTTCCCCCTCCGCAGAGTTCGGTACAAGCTGTCCAATCTGTCCACTCAGACCAACCGCCATTAATAGGACATGGGTCCTCGTTGCACGCTTCCTGATCAATATTGCTTCCTTCACAAACTTTTCCTTCATAAGCTGGTAGTGGGTTATTGCATTCCCTAGTACGATTACGAGTTCCCCCTCCGCAGAGTTCGGTACAAGCTGTCCAATCTGTCCACTCAGACCAACCGCCATTAATAGGGCATGGGCCCTCGTTGCACGCTTCCTGATCAATATTGCTTCCTTCACAATCTTTTCCTCCATAAGCTGGTAATGGGTTATTGCATTCCCTAGTACGATTACGAGTTCCCCCTCCGCAGAGTTCTGTACAAGCTGTCCAATCTGTCCACTCAGACCAACCGCCATTAATAGGACATGGGCTCTCGTTGCACGCTTCCTGATCAATATTGCTTCCTTCACAATCTTTTCCTCCATAAGCTGGTAATGGGTTATTGCATTCCCTAGTACGATTACGAGTTCCCCCTCCGCAGAGTTCGGTACAAGCTGTCCAATCTGTCCACTCAGACCAACCGCCGTCAATAGGGTTAGGAATTGGGCGGCAATCCACCAAGTAAGGATAATCGCACACAAGTCCATTAAAATATAAAGAAGAGCCACAATCTTGAAGGGTAGACTTACCATTTGAACATGAATAATATTGGCTACATTCAAGAGGATACGGGTGCACACCGTCAGGACACACTTCCCATTTACTTGAGGTCTCAGGCTCATAAGATTTATCGCTTACGTCTATGCATCCACATCCTCCTCCAGGCTCCACAACTTCTAACCATTTATCTTCAGGTTTTTCTCTCTCATATAAATTATGTGGAGCTTTAAAATGGTCCAAAAATTCGGCATAAGTTAAGGGTTTAACTATGTATGCCTGACGACCATTCCAAAACTCATTGCCATGACATATTGACATAATCTTAGGGCCACAATAGTTTCCAGTATCTTTATTTAATTTCCAGTCTTCTGGCATGCAGGCAGTTACGTTTTTGTTGTTCAATGTGTTCTTTAATGTCGAAGGTATTTCAGGTCCCCAAAAATCTGGATTTCCCCAATCGTACTCGCAAGTTTCTGTTGAAACCAGCAGTAAGTTAATGTAAAATACTAAAATATGAATCATTTCTTAATTTCGAAAGAGTTAAATATTGAGATATGTTAGTGGAATATATAGTATTTTATTACAATGTACAGTAGTTGCCTAATTTTTTAAGCAAATATGTTAAGAAACTTTTGGTTGACCTTCCAGACTTGGTAACTTAAAATTATGTATACCAGCCACTTTATTTAGGTAAATATCACATTAAGCTGATATATGTTGAAACCTACAAAAGATGACCCTTTTAATAATAAAAGCCTAAGATATATAAAAATTTAATTATTTTTGTTTAAAAATCTATTTAGTTTGGTAGACAAAAGCTAACAAGGAGATCAGTTTCTAAAACAGATATTCCTGTTAAATTAGGTAATAATATTTTGACGTTAGTCTTTCATTAATGCCTTATTAGTAATAGTCTTGTAATAATGCCATTTTCTCCCTTTTCTTTTTAGCCAATTAAAATACAGCTTTTGCTCAAGTTTTTTAGAATAAAACACCTCTCTCTCTAAAAATTCATAAAAGACTATATTAAATTTTTTCTTATTAGCTGTTTTGTAATTGATAAGTAACCAGTATTTTATAGCATATCGTTGTTGCCTTAAATATTGACTTTTAAATAAGGTTTATTTTTAACTTCTGTGTACAGTAATGGATGGCTAGGTATTTTTTGATGCCTGATTTGTTATTTAATAGAGGAATTTGGAAGGGCTACCCATTTATAGTTACGTATAGTTAAGCTAAAATATTTAGCTTTAGTTACTTAAGCAATGGCTTTATCGTAGTTAATTCTGTGTTATCAGAGTTTCACGGCACGTGGTTATCAGAGTTAATATCGACATTAACAATCTCATAGATGCTCATAACATAGTAGTGCCCATAATTCTATGAAACCTAAAGGTAAAAAAGAACATCCCCTCAATTTTCATAGCCTGTCAATAAATTGTTTTTTTTTTATAAAAAATAATGTGTATAAGGATTGATTGTGCACCTGAAAGAATTTTATTTTTGGGTTTCAAACAACTGCCATATAAAGTTATTATTTATTAAAAACACTCTGTTTTTTATCTCTCCTATGTATGGTAATAAAAAGAGGCTAGTTTTTTCTGAACATTATAGTGCAGAAGCGTGCCCCTTCTAAGGAATTTAGCAACTACAATTTTTGTCTTCTATAACTAAAAAAAACTTTTTTGTCAACTTGTGATAATTTGTCAGCGGAAGTTTCTTATTTTTTTTTATAATAATTTTAGAAAGGATGAATCTAGTATTTTCTGGTTTTATAACAATTAACTAGTTAACAGTAAAAAAAACTGTATTATATCCTTAATCAAATGTGGATGGGTCGACTTAGTTGATCCAAAGTTCATTTTTTCACTTCAGAAATGCGGATAATACTTTTATAGCACTTGAGAGTAAGGTGAGAAAATGATTCAGTAAATATCTTTTGTTTTATCCAAAGTTGTTATGTTTAAATCGAATTTTCCCCAGTTCTTAGGTATATGGGCTACTCCCCTATTTTTTATTTAATTATTTTTATTAAAAGAGTGTTTATTCGATAAAATATATAGCTTTTAGAGTTTGCTAGGTGATCCCCATCTTAAAAACACGACAAGCACAATATAAAGTGGTACTTTTCTCCGCATTAAAAGTTTTTATGTTTAAAGATACATGGCCTTAAAAAATGACTAGCTAACTAAGAATATGTGTCAAACATTTTTCTCTATTAAGGAACCTCACAGCGTAGGTTATAAATTCAAAAACTGGGAAAAGAAAACGGGGTTTTCCGTTTTTGTCTTAATGTTCATAGTGTGAGGGCAGCGGTTCAAGGGAAGTGCACATGTGACAATATGAGTTTAATTCGCGCATCCGCGGTATTTTTTCTTTTGTATTTATTGTGCGTTTGGGTCTGGTGCGTCTGGGGGTCTCTAATAAACAATTAAGTTTATAGTGCTTTCTTGTAATTCGACTTTCTTATACTATATTACTTTATTTTCCAGTACATTGTTGACAATATTGGCTAATCTCCCTCTGTTAATCAGGTAAGAGCTTTATTATCGAGTATAAAATGAGGATATACCTTTACTGGTTATTGACATAAAGAGCACACTTACACAACTAAGGTCTACTAAATCAATAAAATTGTTAGCTTAAGGAGATATGAACAAAGCTATAATAAAGGTTAAAGGTGGGAACACATATGTCTATATTTTATTACTTTGCTGTCTACAATATGCAAGATCTCGGAGACTTACAGCCTGTGAAATCAACAATTTGATTTAAAACTTTTCCACAAGCGTTCCAAACATGATTACGGATAGTCAGTTAATTTTTTTTGTAATATTATCTAGATAAAGAAATCACAAAGTTGAAAGGAAAATGTGAAAATGATTTAAAGGAGTGTACCCTTGAGTAATTAGTAGGTTAAGGAAAAGAAATAATTAGTTAGAGAATATGTTTGAGGATAAAAATTAGAGTAAGTAATCATGATTATAGCAGGTTTTGTCTCAGTAATCATTCTCTTAAGAAGAAGAGTATTAATGGTGTTTTTGTGTAAGTAGCAATTTAAAACAGACGTTAATAGTAAAGTGTTAGTGTCTGGGGAGTTGAATAATAGAGCTAGTGTTTTTGGGCTTGATTCTTTATCTCTTGAGAGTTACATTTGTTACAAAAATTCAGGAAAGTAGTTTTTAAATACTATTCCCGAAAAGAATTTGAATAGGGCAATTGGTCAATATCATTAAAAAGCTATTAGTAGCACATACTGCACGACCAAAATATGGATGAACTTAGGAAGGCACGAACTACCACGCGGAATGGACGTCCTTTTGGGAAGAAGTGACTATGAGGCACTCCATTAAGTTTTTGTTGCTGTAGGTTTCGGAAGAGGAAAGTGTCGGTAATATAGACGACTGTAAAATAGGTGACCTACTTATGAGGTGTTCTAGAAGTTTCAGAAGCCGGTGAACGTGAAAAGGTAGAACTTAAATTCATTGAAAAAAAGAGATGAGTTGTTACTTGAAGGAATCAATGTTGTAGAAAGGAAGGAGTGCGATTGAACGCCAACTGTATGGCTTAAAATGTGAGGAGGTTGATCTTGAGGATCACAAACTTAGCCCGGCGCATCTAAGCGCTTAAGTGGGATCCGAACATACTTTCTGTTATGAAACTGAAGCCACTGAAAGTAGAGTTAAGAGAAGGATTACTTTTGTTTGGAACACGTACGTAGTAAAAGATAAGTTGAAGAGCCGGGTTATTCAACGAGAATGTGAAAAATCATTAATTGCGGAGTTCTCAAAACCAGCCAACAACTACAACTGAAATCATGGGCAAATTGCAGTGGTTGAGCTTGGCTTAGAATATGCTTTTGAGGAAGATTTACAGAGAGATTCCGAAAGCTACATGAGGATGTGTGACGACTTGAGGGGCTTAACTAAGTATAACGTTCCTAATGAGAAATTAATTAGTGTGAAGGCTAAGATTAGTCACCACTTTGGATAATGTTAAGGGATTCTACCAAAGAGTATTAGCTGAAGAAAGCAGAAGGTTCTTTGCCTTTACCTTGCCAATTGGTCGCAGAGTGCAACGGATTTTCTTACCATTTGGATATATAAATGCTTCGTTCGAATACTCAGAACGAGATGGTCATTCAAACTACGGTCTGCATGTTACATATACTTAAGTAGATGACTGCCTAATATGTTGTGAGAATAAATTGGATCACAACAACTCTCTATGTAGCCTGGTGACTAGATATGAGAAATGTGATGTAAATTGGATTAGAAAAGTGAAAACTTGTAAAGTCTTCAGCGAAGAGACTGGGGGGGAAAAAACTTAGCGAGAAAAGTTCAGGAATGAGCACAGAGAAATTTCAGGCATTTTAAAGACTTGAAGCCTCCAGAGAATAAGAAAGAATGGAGTAGCCTTCTGCAGATGTTAAACTACAGGAGCATGTATATTCCTAATAATGTCATTATCTTAGTGCCCCTCAGCAGACTTAAAAAAGAATATGAAATTTCAATGGGATAATAAACAGCTATTGGCATGGATGAAGATATTATAAGGTATTGGAGAGCAGACTTTGCGTGGAACAAATCAGAGTGCATCATGAGTTAATATTGCAGACCCGCAAGCGATGATGGAATGGGGAAGAACCTGTAACAGCGTTACGGTAAAGGGATACATTATGTGACCTTCGTTAGTTAGAAATTTAATAACGCGCAGAAGAATTACAGCTCCACTGATCGGGAAGCATTAGCGGTAGTCTGGTGCGCTAATAAATCAAATGAGTGGAAACACACTGATAGTTAAAAGATGCTTCGAAGAAAACATTGAATGGGATGAAATAATCGATGAGTATAATTGTCACAATAGGTTACCCAATGTTTTAAGTGCGTCCCCTATATATATACTTTTTAAAACACCAACCAATTGCTCTAGCTTCTTCAATGATGGCGAGGTGATGGAATATATCACTGAAAGTGTGGATTCCGAGAACCTTATAAATTACTGTATTGTGATGAAATTGAGGACTAAGTATGTCCACTTGGAAGTAGTCAGGACATCTGCGAAAAGAAAATGAAAGAAAACTATAATAAATATGTGAAGTCTGTGCCACTTATCAGCCTAGGTGATGTAATTTATTTTTAAAATAATCCCAAGTTTGGGGCGAGAATTGACTAGGGCCAGCTGTCATTTTAAAGGTTTCAGATACTGGTGGGTGGGTTTAATTATAATGGAAAGACCTACTGGCGAGCATCGTGATCGAATAAAGGGATTTACGGGCAATTATTTAAGCCCAACATTATGAATTTATGGGAGTTAGGTAACAAAATGTACGTAAGGGAATTATTTCATAGTCCTAATATTGCGATCTGTGGAAAGGAAAATGTTTTAAACGTTAATAGTAAGCATGGACGGTTATGGTTGGCAGAATACCTGCTACAATAGATGAATGGGTTCGCTAGAGATGATCCTAAGGGTTAAATCTGTTTGAGCTGCCCAGAGATAAGGAATTGTCAGAACACTAGATGTTATTGGAGGATCACCGAAAAATTAAACCTAAGAAATCTAGTACATTGGTCGCTTGTAAATTCTTGGTTAACCTCGCCTATAGCGATCAGATGTACAAGTACAAGGTGAATGCATTTCCACTATAATCTTTGATACAGTAGTTGTTGGGAGGGGGGAAGGGTATTTATGGTATGAGGGTAGAGTTCAAGAGGAGTACACATGTGATATATAAGTTTTGCGCACTCCTCCGCGGCAGTTTTTTGTCTTTTCTTTGTTCGTTGTGCGGTTGGGTTTGCTGCGTCTGGAGTCTATAATAAAATAATATTATAGTGCTTTTTAGTACTTCGACTTGTACTACATTACTTGATTTTTCTATAATATACTTTATATCTATATCATATTACTTCCTGTCTACACTATACAAGTTCCCGAGGACTTAGAGACTGTGAAGCCAACACATAGCGAATACGCTCTATTCGAAAAACTTCACGCCACGCGGTAGAATTCTGTCTTTAATCAATCTGCTATATCTTTTTAATGTATCTTAAAAGATAGTTTGCTCATATTCTTTGTTTCCTTTCCCTACTGTGAGAAGCCTAAAAATCAATAAAACATTTTTTCTTCTCATTTTTGTAATCGGGAGATAATACTGAAAATATGGAGACAGTCATAATTATTACTTTTTTAATTATCCTATATTTAACAACGCTAAAAAAAATTTTTAAATATTATTATAGAATTACCTTAAGTGTTTAGGATTAATGTTATCCATAATATCATTATTACTAGGATATTAATTCAAAATAAGATTTGGTCATGCTATTATGGCTTACTAGTATTTTTTTTTTCCGTCATCAATCTCATATACACTTTGATATAATCTGGATAAAGGTTTTGGAAAAGAACATGGGTTCAGTATTATAGAATCTGTGTTTGCATCTTATATAAGGCCTTTTAGACTTCTAATTATCTTATCTAAAATTATAAAACGTTTTAATGTTTTTTAGGTTAAACACAAACCATTATATCCTAATTTCGTAAAGGATAGTTGCGTTAAGTATTCTATAATGATTGAAAACTCATGTACCTCCGTTTAACACCTTTTTAATCTTGACAAGACTATAAACTATTATCACAACTGTTTTCTTAGATCTTGCGAAGGACGCGAGACTCTATAAGGAGTCGAGGACATCATAAAAGACAAGCACCAAAGTTATATGTATTTTTGTGTATTCTATATAAATCACTTATTTATATATTACTTAACACTCACTAGAGGTGAGCAACCACTTTTATGATCTTGTCACTTCAAGTTTACTTGCATACTTTAATTTTATTTAGAAGCAATGTTCTGCGCCTATAGTAAGTTAATTTACAAGAATTTATAATAGGCTTTACCCAAAAAATTAAATCATATAATTGGTAACGTGCGTTTATACTATAAACTGTTAAGTTGTGTATAAAACCTTTTTATTTTTAATTGTTAACATATAATAGGACTATTGTGAATTAGGATTTATAGTAAATCCTGATTATTTTTGGATTATAAAAACTATAGCTTTTCGTTTAATAGACCGCTATATTGAAAGAGATAAGGCATTAATTAAAAAAAATTAGAACGAAATTATTTGCGAATGTTAATAACTTAAAACACCAATATATAATAGTATATTTTCCTGATACTAAGAAAATTATAATTCAATTTATTTTATTTTGTTATTATACTATAAATCATTAAAAAGAAATAGATAATAAAAATTATTTGGTTAATGTTAAGATAGTCTTCTACTTATTAAACACCCACTTCGTAACGTATGCTTACTTTGTGTATTAAAACTTTTAATAAACTCCATCTTCTGCATAGCTTAAAGGTTGCTTTTATTAGTATTTAATTGTAAATTAAATTATCGCATTTTTTATACAAACAGACTTTTATTTTCAAAGATTAATTACTTTAGAATAATGAAAAAAAAAAGTTTATACTTCTTATAATAGAAATTCTTCGGTAAAGGTATAAGTAGTGTAAAGCCAGTCACTGAAAGTCTGTAATTGGCAACTTTGAGAATCTAACAGAACTATATGAAAAGAATGCTAAGAAAGGTTAGTTGGTTACTCTCTAGAATACTAGATTCACAGTACTGCCCCGACCAATGAACTTCGAGATCTCAGTCAATGATGTTTTTGTAATTATTTAGGAAACTTTTGGGTTTGAGAAATTGTTTTTCTCAGTTAATATTCTGGCTTGTTATTTCTTTTATATTAGGCAATTTTTGATTTTTGTGGTTTAGTTTGTTTTTTGTACCACCTCAAATTTTTATTTATCAGATTCAAATAAATTATTACAAAAAACCTAGTCACTAAATCTTCGAAATCTAGCATTATCTTTTTTTTAAGAGAAGCTGTGTGTATACAGTAAATTACTTTGAAAGTAACAATAGAATCGAAAAGTAAAACCGCAGTGGGCTAATCACTTTGTCACCTGTGAAAAAAACTAATAACAGAAATACCTCAAAGATTATAAACGATCTTGTTTTGAAGTAAGAAGTTTGTCATAGGTTTCTCCCTTAAATCCACAAACTAAAATAATAAAAGTTAAATGTTTATTTTTTATAATTTATAAGACGGAAGTATTTTATGGTTCTTTCCCTAGCAAACATTGTTATTACTAAACCCAGTTTTTGTATGAAACATTCTGTTACAACCAAAGTAAAGATTATAACTTCTACGGAGATAAAGCCTGAAAGTAACAGCCGATTAAAGTAATAGGGATTCAAAGAATTGTTAACATGATAAAATATCTAAAACTTATAATAATAACCAGAAAATATGAAAACAGCGATTATATTAAATTAAAACTATAAGAACAAATAGGAAACAACCGAGAGTTAAAGAGAACAGAAGCAGATCAGTTAAGAACCAAAGTAATAAAGTGCCTTATTATAAAGGGTATAACAAAACCTAAAATCCTCCCACGAGAATGGAGGCCTGCTAGATATTTATCCGAGAAACAAAATTGCTCGTGTGCCAAATTAGGTACAAGGGGTAGACTTTTTATGACTATAACACATTCATTGGTGCGGTCAACCGTAATGTTAGTTTACAAATTTATGTAAAACTAACACGTGATATTATCTTTTTTAATAGTACAGTTTTTTTTTACATTCCCTTTTTTCATTTCAAACTTCACTTTTCTTGTGGTACTTAAATAGTATGGCCGGTAATAACATAAATTTCCGTCGATGAAAATGTTTAGAAAAAACCCAGCTCACAGTTATTTACGCAACTTGCAATAATTTGAATATATTTATGTTTATAAATTAAATTCTTGTTCCGCTTATATATGTATATCAAAGTAATTTCTTTTACAATAGAGCAAGTCGCGTATATTTTTGTCTGCGCTTTTTGCTTAAGTCCTTAGATGTGTACTTCGTGTATCCCTGTAAACTTATGGAGGATTTAAAGGTTTAAGTACCTGCAGGTAAAGTTTTAAGTATTCCACCAAAAAATTAGGGGCGAGGGCGTTCTTTGTTGGAATAATTGTTAGTAAGGTTGTTTATTATAATTAATATTAAAAGAAAACCTACAATTTGACTATAATAAAGAAACTACACATTTTTAAGATTGATGTTAGTCTTTAATCGTAACTTTACTTGGCTCGGCAATTTTTCTTATTGATGGTATAATTCACTTGCAGTGTGTAGTTAAATAAGATAGAATCCATTCAACCAAGGGTCTGCGTTTGCGTTTAAATTAATTTTACCCAGTTGATTTATTCTTTAAAAAAATTTTTTTTTAAATCAGGGTATATATATTCATTTTAACCTAATAATTGGGAATAGCACATTACAGATTTATACCGCCCCAAGCAACCCCTCTCCTCGAGATAATAAGTTATAGAATTAACAAAATTAGATTTTGCAAACAGAAATATATCCAAACTTGAAAGTAAAATAAACAAATCCGGTTTAATGCTTTGAAAAAGCGAAACGGAGGTTCTTTAGCTTTAGAAAATCCTAATTCTAAAGGGTTTTCAGCGCGCATGCCCCTAGATAAAGTCGAAGTTGCCATCATCGATAATAGGTATGATATCACTACTAATAGTATTGTATTAACTATTATAAAAATAGTGACTGCAATAACAAATATAGTAACAGAAAAGTAGTAATAAGTATAATACTATTTACCATAGTGGCGAGTATCATAGTAATAATATTAATAGTTATACCTCTATTACTAAAAGCAGTAACAAAAATATTGATAATTAAAAATAACGGTAAAGCCACCACCAGCGACAACACTAGTAACACACCATCCTTAAAAATAAACATTCCTTCCATGGTTTTACGTGAAAGCATAAATTACCGGAAGTAATTCCCTTTTACGCCTCTGTGGCGTGGTAATATTTTCCCCTGCCCATTTTCGGCCACTCCAAGTTATACAATAATATATACTGAAACCTACTTTAATTACTCTATCAGTTGTTCCAAGCTATAACCTTTATTGAGACTTAAGTATTGAAACCCTACCGCAATTATTTTAACATGCAGCCAAAGAGTATTAAGAAAACTTTTTAGCTCATTCTAATCGCTGTTTATTAAAGAAGTAACTACCGATACAAGTTCTACAAGTATTAAAGGAGGCCTTAAGATTAACTTGGTTGCCTCCGTGTTCCAGTGACCATCTAATTTACCTGACTAAACCCCTGTCATACAATGTAAACCGCAACATAATTAGATTAAGCAGAATTTGAGACCTTTTAATAAGAGAAACCTGACTGGCCGGTGTCTCCTTGGGTCTTGTGCCTAAGGCTGCCTCTGCCGGGGACTGTTTTTAGCGGTATTCCAGCACACTAGGCCAGATGAGTAGGAGTTTGTGCGAATACCCCCCACTTTTCCAGTCCCTTGGGACAGTTATTATAGCTCTATAAAGAGCCTACACTGGTGGGCGCTCGTGCCCCAACCCCAACGGAATAGGTGGATCAGATTAAGCGGTTGTCTTTCACGAAAACCGGCCGTAGTATGTCTGTCAGTGCCAAAATTTAAAAAAATAAATAAAATAAGATTTTGTTCTTTTGTTTTGTGGCGTCACCAGGGCTGAAAAAAAGTTTTTGCCTTATTGTAAAAAGAGCAAGTATAATATAGTGTTAAGGTCTATTAAGCCGAACAAAGTGTTATCAATGTGTCTATAGGAGAGTTTGTTATAAACCTAAACCTAGAGGGCGAGCATTCTTTAAGAACCTAAATAACTGGAGAGAAAATTCTAGACAACAGCAGACATAAATTATCCTTCAGGAAAAAAGTTAAGAGCAACATATAGTTCTTTTATCAAGTCTTTTAGCCCATTAACTTTTTATGTTATTCTGTGAAAATTTTTAATTCAATTTTTAGTAAAGATGTCTATTGTAGAAATACAAAAATTAACAATTATTCTAATAAACACAATGTAAGGTATATTCTTGTCGCGCTTTTTGTACAGATACTCTTAGTTTTTATCTATACTTTATTTATATCGGTCTTTTAAAAAATAAAAACCTGGAAACTAAATAAGATATGGATTGTTGAAACCTCGAGGGTAAAGAAATTCTTTGATGACACATTTAGTAAACAGTTCATTCAAACTGCCGGCTGAAGCATAAAGAGAGCATCACCTTTACCTTGTTAACAATTAAAAAATATAACTCGAAACTAAACTTTTTAGGGTCTGTTTGGCCATGTATTAATAAGTTATTTATTAGGCCTACTAGCACATAGCCTTTTCTAGTTTTGTAAAAAGAGTAAATGAGTTATGAGGGGCCTTTAACAGAGTGCTACGTAGATCCACTTTTCTCGGTTATTTTTCAATTCTTATGTACTTTAAAGCTCCTTAGCAATTTTTTTTATGTGCTACAGAAACCTCTTAATATTTACAATGTTTTGGAATACTTCTCGGGTTCACAATTTTATGATAAAGATTGTAAAAACGAGGAAATTGCTGTTCGTTTTAACTTGACTACGATTCCATTTCCTTCCTCCGATGTGGGTTGTACGTTTTTATTTTAGTGGTTGTTAGGCCCTTTCTTTTTTTTTAATTACGCGTAACTCGGAATTTTTTTTTAAATTGCTTTTCAAAGAATAGTTTTTTAACTACTTAATTTCTTTTCATATTAAATAAGTTTATCAGTTTCAAGCAGTAGCTAAATTAATAAGCATTATTATAAAGACTACAGCTTAAAAAAGAACGAAGTGATTTATGACGAATTAAGAAGTTACTTTACTGAGTTCGAGGACGACAAAGTGCAATATGATGTTGTTCAATGCCCAGGAAGTGACAGTGCTTTTGTAATATACCAGTACAACTGTAAGCAGAGGAACGAATGTACTTTGATACGCACAATCTTTTTGTTTTTCTCGTAGAAGGCAGTGAACTTAATTTTATGCTTAGTAATAACAGAAGCCTTATACTATATTGAAAATTCGGTGATTTACCGTGTGCCTGACTTGGCCTCTGTAGCCGCCTCTCGACTGGTAATTTACTTGTACCCCTTAACCACCTTATAAGGGTTTTTATCCTTTAGTTTTCTATTTAGATGAGTATCACCACATTTCTCCAGAAGGGTTTAGACAACCTTGCACAGAATAAAAAGTATTCCCCAAGAAGCGGCTACACCTGGATTTCAGCAAGCACCCACGCGGCAACCCAGCCGGCTCAAATAATAAATAAGAGCAGCTTTTTGTCAGCGGACACGCAAGTATTTTTAAAGCAAGTGGACGACTCCATTGGGCTACTCGCAGAAAGAGTTAGAGAGAAACTTCAAAAAAAAGACAACGGTATTTAATGCTTGTAAAAGGTGACAGACTTGCTTAGTATAAATAAGCTCTATGTTTTATCGTTTAAAAAAGTTCTTATGCGCTTTCCGTCGTTACTAAGATAGTTAGCCAGCAATTCTATGGCGTCTCGCTCAATTGCAATCTCCTTGTACTTTAGTATATCATGCATGTTTAAATCTATTGTAAAAAAAGCAAGAATGACACTTCCATAGAGCGAAAACCGTGGTTGGGCCAACCCTCGAGGGCAAGCAACTTGCAGTACGGCAGAGTGAAGAGGCCCCGTTCCGCCAGGGAAGTAACGGTTTTTCCTACGAGAAGGATGCTCCTTTTTGGGCCGCAACCCCGCTTGGTCACGACGGACTATTTAGAAAGCAGAAAACCAGCAACTTAGGAATATAGAGCACCTGCGTGAGATGAAAGTGGAACATGCCGGTTTTCCCTTCGCAGTCAGGGATCTTGTCGATGATGCTCAAGTTCCCTTGTGCTTTAGCAATTTATGCCATGAAGTTAAAAAAAAACTCAAAAAAAGGCTAAGTAAACAAAACCCATCTTGACGCTCAGAACAATTCGGTAGCCAAGTGCTCGCACTTTCCTAGATAATGTATAGTGCCAGTTGGTTCCTCTCGGTCCGTGCGCGACACCGCCTACATATATGCGAGTAAGCAAACTCCTACACAACGTTAATTTTAGGAGGGAAAAAAGATGCCTACCTCCACGAAACTGCGGATTGCGCAAACTACCATGTCGGGCCGCTCCCCTTCCTTTCTGAGGAAAGGGCTTTCGATTAGTCCCCCTGACTTCACTAGAGATGCCGCACGCCAAGATGCAGTAGTGCTCGGGATTTTTTAAAAAACTACACTTTATATAATTACGCTTTCGTTTTTGTCCAAGCATTCCCCTTTCTTCTATTAGCAAGTTGCCATTTTAAAACTTGTTGCACGACGTATAATCGAGGGGGTTCTGAAAATACCTTTTAGGTAAAGTATTAAATACGAGCAATAAAAAAAGTTGCAAAGAGGCCAAGCTAACACTAAATTTATATAAAGTACGCCACTACAGAAGGTTAACTGGGTAGGAAACACAACTAAAAGTTTTAAGTGCAATGAAAATTAAAAATGAAGCATATAATTACACTTCCTGGGAGCATAGTTATGCCTATATTGTTTCCTCGCAAATCAGTAACCCAGGCCTCCCTATCTAAGAGGAGATAATACATACATTTAATCTAAAATTAGAAAACTACAATTTTATTATAAAGTAGATTGCCACTACCAGGTTGTAAAGGGCGAACTGGAGCATAAGTTTTGCTCCACTTTTCTAAGGCTTTATATTGTTCTTCAGTTCTCGACTGTGCATTTCCTTGTACTGCCAAAGAAGTAGTAGTTGAGTTGGGAATTTTTTTATAAAGTATTCTTGCTGAAGATAAAATCTAAAATATAAATAAGTTAACTGCCTACCACCAAGAAAGAGTATAGCTGAAATAAAAAAAACTTAGAATAAAATGAACTGGTCTACTAGGCTGAAAACGAAGGCGCAAAAGAGGCAAAAAAGACATTCTCTATTCATATAATACATAAAAGAAACTCAAACTCTTATTAATACGAAGTTAAAGCAAAGTTGCTAGTTGGACTGCTACAAACCTGGCCCCTCCGAACTTGCCTCTTTTTGTTTACCGCACTGTGGTAAGTTTGGACCTTTTTTTTTTAAGTGAGCCCTCTTAGATTTTATACAACAATTTAAGCTATTAAGTTTTGCTACAAGGAATGTAAATTCTTGAATTATTATACATTAACTTAATGAGTTTAGGTTATTAACCAAGCTTGTTTAATAAGCGCCACTTTGGTTTCTAATATATTTTATATACAATTTAGTATGATATAATAAATTTGGAAGCCATGAAAAGTTAAAAAACCAATACTTTGGCCTAGATATTTACTCCACTGTTTTTTAACTCTCATATTACCATTAAAAACAGATTAATCTTTACTGAAAAACATCTATTTCATTTAGAATTTAATTTTTTTAATTTAAACCTGTTATAGCCTTTATAATATGTTTATTTCCTATATCTATAGTTACTAAGTGTACTACTCAACTCAGTTTAAGTCACCAAGCTATCTGTTATAAAATTTTATCAAAACTGTACGTACAAAATCTTTAGTAAATATTTTTGATTCAATTTCTATTTTCAGGCCCCAATATGAGTACTTGTAAAGCCGAATTTAAAATATCCTGTTCTTTTTTTTTCTTAAAGAAAAAGTGCACAAGATTTAATTTAAAGATTTACTAAGTCTGGAGACTTAAACAATTTATATTATCTAACTTGTTTTGGGAAGGATGTACACTGTAATCATTGACATTTAGTTGTGAATGCTTTCGTGCTTCAACGATTTGAGCTATTGTGGCATAATATATATGATTGATAAATTAACGTAAGTCTTTGTAAAATTAATTTATACTTGTCAGTTATCAACTATAACCTGTTAACCTTCAAGCCTTTCCCCCCCTCTCTTTTCTCTTCTCCTAATAACACTACCTTCTAGAGCTATTCCATTATATAAAGCTTATCTTTTTTAAAGGGAAATTTTTACTGTCAGCTATGAATATAGTTGGTCAATGAAGAGGAGGACTCCTTTTAAGTATAACCACTATGGTGCAGTATACATGTAAAATTTTTAAAAAGCTCTTTCTAGTTTAAAAGTATAGTGCCAAGGGTAGATAACGAAGGGTAATAATTATTTGATTTTTATAGAGATCTTATTTTTGGCACTAGCTACTTTATTATTTTATAAAAATTTAAAAAGTGTAACGACCGCCTTGAGAGACTGAAACAGCGAAAGTGTCCAGTCCGTGCAAAATTATCTAAAAACCACTACCAGGAAAGGCGGCCCCAAGCACTAAATTCGAGAGTCTGCTCCCCTCCCAAAAATAAATTATCACTAGTATTATTTTTTTTTAACACCAACATTTTTTACGGTCAGTGCTAGAAAGCACTTAAATCTGCTTAATCTAATTTCTTCTCCTCTTGAAAGGGGTCAGATTTATTGCGCTGCTTGCCACACAAATATACTGAGGAGCACTAACCAACTACTCGCTACCCTCACGGAAATAAAACTACTCATGGATCTTAAAACATTAAAAAAATTTTCTTACAACAATGAGAAAGAAAAAACATATTGCATATAAGCTCTTCAAGTACAGTTGAAAACTTGGAAACTATTTATAATAAACTTGTTTCTACGTCATAAAAAAAAAAGAAAAGTATACTATTAGTTTATCGCATAAAACCGTTAGGAGAACTATACAAACTTTGATTATCAGCTTAAAAAAATATTAATTATATTTAATTAACAAAGTATAAATCAAAAATCTCTTTACATAGCGACTGTGAACACATGCATAAACTTATTTTTTTGTAGACTGGAGTGTGTTATCAGTGCTCTAATGTTAAAATTGTCGTAGACTAACATTTTTGCTTTACTTCTTCGACTTACCTATAATATGTTTACCTTCTTGTCATATACTAATGTAACTCTTTTAGTCTGTCAAATCAAAAAAACTAAAGAACTAAAATATATATTTGAATTTTTAAGGCCTTAATGAAAATATTATTAAGACTCATTCCCACTATACATTTGCTCTTGCTTCAAATTGAAAACATTAGTTACCTTTTATATACATGTCAATATTATGAATAGCAACAACTAAGATAAAGGCTAGCGGGGTCCCAAGTAAAAGGAGAAAAGCGATATATATGTATAAGCTTTGATTAACTCTACGGCAGCCGCATTCTCATATATAGACAGTAGTGGCAGTAGGTCTCTCAGACTTCTTGAGTTTTAAATTTTTTACTTTCATATTAATTAAAAAATACCGTAAAATTTTGAACACATTGTTTACTGAGATATTGGGATACACTAAACTTAAACTTCTAGCTGATTTAAAAATTAGAAAACAAAATAATTTCCAGATCTGTGAGTCCCCCCGATGTTACTGTATGGGTTAAATATAATATGAAAAGGAAACCACGTGCATAGACGGGTAAAAACCAGAGGGGCCACTAAATGAGCAGATAATTGAACTGTTTTTAATGATTAACCATTGTCACTTTTGGGTGCATTAAAAAGTTATATTACCATTTTCGGGTATCTAAGATACCATTAATAGAGGAGCGGATGAGACTTCCTACTAAAAGACAGAGGTTACTGTTTGCCATGTAATGAAATTTCGCGCAAGCCTGTCTTTTTAATGAAATTTTTTTTTTACAAAAACTTCTACTTAAATTAATGATTTTATTTGTAAATTTGAGAGGAGCACAATATTTAGATGCAAAAATAATATTTAATAAAGCTTTAATAAAATTAATTTTGATTTTCAAATCATCTTTTTTTAAATAATAGGCCTATAATCAACTTTTGTTTATTGCTCGGGCAATATATATTTCTATTTTCACTTCCATCTTTTAACTTTCAACTAAAAATTAGAAAGTCCTCAAAATAGGGTATGCTTAGCGTCTGAGTAGTGACGAAGAAGCAAATAAATTATCTTTTACAAAAATATATATTAGGCTGTGAGTATATGAATAGTTAAAGAAAAAGCCCTTTTTTCCCCTACAAATTGAGTAACATGGCATATACCCTTTCATACATAATCAACAGTTTCGTTTCAAAGGGGTTACTTGATTTGGCCTTTCCACAAAGTTTTAAATCTAATTTGGTTGAAAATGTCTAGCATACAACGAATCACGTTTTTATCTTTTACTTATCCAATTAGAAGGCATATTTATCTTTCCTTAACCACCGAAATACTTTTGCTTATTATTTCAGGTTTTGCTAGAGTAACCGGCTTCTTTAAATATTTAAATTATACGAAATACTATTACTACTATGGTTCTTCCTTTAAAAATTGTTGTTAAAGAGCGGAAGCTCGAACTTGATTCCGAGGAAATCACTACAGTGACAAGAACCCTAAAGGTTGCAGTAACTTTTATTTTGATTACTAACTTTGACTGCTAATTAACAATTAACTTTATGAAGTTTGACAATAATATGGTGGTCTATGATGCCATCAATCATATTAAAAAAGGCTTAGCAAATATAGAGGCTGGGAGGGATCACGGACTCTTTAGATTATGCCCAGAAAACGATTCCTTAAGTGTTTGGCTTAATGAAGGTCGTACACTTGGGTCGTACGACCTTAAAAGTGGAGTAAGTCAGTTTGTTAATACAGTGAATTATAGAATCTATAAATATATAAATGAATATACTTTTTATATAGGATGTGCTCGAGTTTAAGAAAAAGACGCGTATGCTACGAGTAAGGCTGATGGACGAATCAGAGAAAGTTATTTTGATAGATGAATCTGAAAAAGTTGTTCAAATATTAAGAACTGTTTGCGAGAAAGTAGGCCTAACAAATCCTTCAGAGTTTGGATTTACGGTTGAGCAAATGTCTAAGTGCACGGATGAATTTCAGGGTTGGCTTTAGTTGTTGCTCAAAGTGGCTTATTAATTTTTTTGTTTTAGGAATTTATGAAAAATCTAAAAAAGAAAAAAAGGAAAAAGAACGAGAAGAGGCTCGACTAGAAAAGTTGGCCAAAAAAATTCAAGCCGAAAATGAGATAAACTGGCTTGACCCACAAAAAACTCTGCGCGAGCAAGGCAGAAGCTTTAGTTCACTTTGTAGAATTACTTTTACATCTTATTTTTACTTGCTTCAGGCGTTGACCCCAATGATAAAGTTGTTCTTAGAAAGAAATACTACTTCCACGATCAACAGCTCGATCCTAGCAACCTAGTATTAATTAATCTGATTTATGTCCAAGCGAGGGACGACATACTTAGCGGGAAGCATCCATGCTCCCTGGAAGAAGCCATTCAGTTTGCTGGTCAGCGTTGTTAAAGTCTTTATTTATTATACAGTTTAGCATTAATTGATTTCATTTTTGTCAAAAGGCTTGCAAGTCCAGGTAGAGTGTGGGCCTCATCAGCCAGAGATTCATAAGGTTTATATAAATAATCTTGCTATTGAGCAAAATTTTACTCTAATTAATTTTTTATAGCCAGGATTTTTGGACCTGGAAAAGTTTCTCCCGCAAGAGTACGCCAAAGACAAGTCCGTTGAAAAAAAGATTTTTAATGAGCATCGCAAAAATATCCCGCTTACGGCCCACAATGCGAAGTATCGTTATGTACAGCTCTGCAGAGCACTAAAAACTTACGGAACGACATTCTTTTTGGTTAAGGAATACATGAAAGTAGTTATTATTATATTTGTTGCTCTACGCGATGCTCCTTCTCCCGACCTGCAGGGAAAACAAAAACTTGTTCCAGTTTTACTAGGAGTCAACCGTGACAGCATAATGAAAGCGGACCAGGAAACTAAGCGCATTTTAGTCACGTGGAAACTTCCGCAGGTTCTACGTTGGGCTTCTGGCCCGAACCATTTCACGCTGGATTTTGGCGACGACCGGCCACGTTACACCGTGCAGACCACCGAAGGGTATGGCACTTTCCTCGCGGGCGCTGGCAGGGTGGCCATCTCACCGCACAGTCGTCCCTTAGAGAGTCTATCTCGCAGTTGCTTTACGGGTACGTCCAATTCCACGTGGGCAAAAAGTTCGAGGAGACCTATGCCTTGCCCGAAGACACGGCTGTTAGCTTCACCAGCATCGAGTCGGTAGAAGGTCACTAACTGCCCTCGCCCTTATCTAGCCCTTAACCCATTCCCGCTGCACATGTCCACCCCGCCAGGTCAGACACCGTCTTACCTGCAAAAAGTACCGCAGGGAGCCCGCCAAATGCAGAGGGGGTTCCAGTATCCTCAGCTTCAAGGAGTTGCCTCGAGCAGTACTATCAAGCGCCTCGCGTTGCCTGGGGGTGCTGGTATTATTTTAACTCTTGGCACTGCCATGACGTTTCATTGGCTCAATATGTGCCCATGCGACCAGTTGCATCCTCCTCTGCGCTTACTCCTGCCTATGGTTATGCTCCGTACGGCCAGATGTCCGAGGCCGAACAGGAACAGTTCGACTCCTCGCGAAAGCTTACTGGTATTGTGCAATCCGGAATTGCCTCCATCAACTCTATTCAAGCCGAGCTGAATTCTCCTGAAGACCTTCCTATGCTCGGTTAGCTCCTTTTTTACTTTTTGCTTTTGCTCGCTTCGCTGACGGTGTTGGCTTTTTTTTTAGCTGATGATCCAGCAGCGCTGCAGTGGAAGAAAAAAAATCAGGACATTAAAGCAGCCAACGTGGCTTCACAGATTGCAGCGCTCTCGGCCAATACGGCCAACATACTCATGTTGCAATCAGGTTGACTCTCACTCTATTCATCAACGACCCCTCTCTTTCTTGCGCTAAAAAGCCAATACGGGTAGGCAAGCAGAATACACAAGCCACGCTAGGAAAGGGGTCTTCTGTAGTCGCTATGAGTGGCAGTCTGGTGAACCTATCAAAGGATGTGAGGCGCCTAGCTGCGCTCACCGATGATGTGAACGACTCAGAGGCCCTCCTCAGTGTACGATACAGGCGTTGCTGCCTACGGCTTGTAGCTCATCCCTGGCTTCCTTCTAGGCCACCCGCGATCTCACTGAAGTGGCTCAGAAACTTTTCCAGTTTTGCGAGCAGGAGCAGACGGGCATCCCTTCGGTGGATTTTTATAAAACGGGTAACTTTTTTTTTTTCTTGTACCAGCCTTGAAACTCTACCGCCGCCTCGAACAAAGCCGATCAGGCGCATCACGCTGTTGTCGAGCTCCTCTCTCATTTGCCCAAGGAGGTAGAGGTCGATGAGCAAACTGTCAAAGCCCTTCAAGACCTGGCCCGCGTGGTGGTGGAGGCCTCCAAGGGCTTGTTCAAGGCAGTGATTGCCGGCGCTGTCATGGTGGAGAACGGCGAGGCTCAGCAGGTCTTTCTCTTCCGGGTTTGACATGCTGTTCGAAGAGTGCTTTGACTTTTTTTCAGGCCATTCGTATGGAGGCGGACCAGATGACAGCCGCGGCGGTCAGCTTTGGGAAGGCCACGTCGGTGCTGGCTCCCACTATCAACAACCTACAGTGCCAGGAGGCGCTCTATTCCTGCGCTCAGCTGCAGGTCTGATACTGATTTTCTCTTCCCCAGGGGCCTTTCCCTTTTATCTCTGCATCCAGATTGGCACAGTGTCGTCACTGGTGGCGCTGTGTGCCACAAGCGTGCTGGACGAGAAGGTTGTCTCTTTCTTTGCTCTTCCATGCAAGCGCCGGGCAGTGACAGACCCAAATCCGGTGGTCTTAGGCAAATGAGGCTATCGAAAAGGAGGCCCAGAAAGTAAAACTTGCTATAGCCGCCGTCGTTAGCCGCTCCAAGAATGCTGGCGTTGGCATCGACGCTAACAAAGAGGTTGAACTCGAAAACTTGGTGAAGGAAGTAAAGAATAAAGTGCGTTGGTAACTGTCACACCGCTGGAAATAAATCTTCTAAGGGAGTATTACAGCTCGAAATTATGGACATCAACGATCCGTCCGCCTCGAAGGCTTTGGAGTCCAAAATCGAAGATCTCCTCCGCGTGCTCTCCACCGACCAAGGTCGCCCTCTACGCTTATCTCTGCGCTGACTTAGCCTTACCCGGCGTATGACTAGCGTTTGCTGACGACCCTTCTAGAGAAGGCCTGATCCAGCTTGTCCAGCAGATGAAAAAGGCTGCAGAGTGTAGGGTTTTGGGTGTTTTTGCATGTATTTCGGTGAATCACTTATATTTGTCTCCAGCCATTCACGAGCCGGTCTCGCAAAAAGAAGTAAACGACGTGGCCGTTGTCATGCTTATGGAAGCGCACAAGCGCAAGTGCCTTAAAGAGCTGGAAGTGGCGGTGAAGAAGGCTACAATGGTACCGCGTGGTTACATGTACTGGTAATGTTGATCGTTCACTATGCATGCATATGTCGCAGGTCTTAACACAGTTGGTGTCCGCCGCCAATAACGCTCAATCGTCCAATAGAAATAATGCCAGTAAGAAACAGATGGCGGAACACTCACATGCCATGCGGGAGGCCATCAGCCTTTTTGCCCCCGTTATCAAGTCTTACTCGGACGACCCCCACAACCCGCAGCGTCAATTGACTTTCATCAACGAATCAAAGAACCTCCTTGAGCCTGGTGCCAAGTTTGTGGCCACTACCAAAGTGGCATCGACATCGGTGGGTGACAAAGCGGTGGCCAAGCAAATGGACAACTTCTCGCGGTACCGCTTAACGCATGCTTTTGGGTTACCTTCAACTCTTGAGTGTATTTTTTCTATTCAGAGCGTCCGCCATGGCGCTCAAAGAGCTAAAGCAGGCGGTGGAGGCGGCAGGTGAGTCTTGCAGTCGATTGGAGCTCGACACGGCAGTGCTCGATTTGAAGGAACTCGAACTGAAAGTTGCCGCTATGAAGAGTATGAACTTTCTAGCGAGGCTTGGGCTCACTTTTAGCTAATATTTCGTGCAGGCGCTCTGGACAACGACTCCCTGCGTCCCCTACCGGGCCAAGACGACGTCGACACATGGTCTTCTGCTTTTATGCTCCTCCGTACACTTAATAACACGTGACGCACAGCTCAGCGGAAGTGGGGTCCATAGTGAAATCATTGGGGTCCTCCATGGCGCAGCTCTGCGGTTCCGCCCTGAAGGGAAATGAAAATTACGTCAGGTAGTTTCCGCGTGCTCTTTAGAATGCGCTCGTGGACACTGATCTCTAATAGTTCTTCGGCACGTGACATTGCACAGTCCTCTACTCTTATGGTCCAATCTGTTCAAGGCATTGCAGCGCTTAGTAATTTCAATGACCTGCCCGCCATTTCTAAGTTCCATCCAATGACTTACTTCCCTACAGGTGAGCAGAGACAAGTGGAGTTGCTAGAGGCTTCTCTGGCCGTCTTGAATTCGTCCTGGCACCTCGTGGAGGCCTCAAAAGCCCTGACGGGTCTGTATTTGCTATTGGTTTAAGGAGGTTTAAAGAAATCCACTGACGTTTCTCCTTCCCAGCGGACCCGGGTCACGAAGAGAAGCAAAAAAGCTTGCAGGAACTTGCCAAAACAGCCAAAGACTCGCTGCAGACCCTTGTGCACGTATTACGCAGGCTGCTATTGGTGGATGTTTTTGACGCTAATAAGCCACTAGCATCTGCCGGGACAACGCAATATCGAAGACGCCCTCTTGAATATACGCACGGCCAATCAGAGGCTTTATAATAAAGGTTTCGTGTCTGACCCGTCTGCTTCTTTTAATAGTTACTTAGTTTTCGCGCCCTTATAAAGCGGTTGTGGAACTCGCGACCCCCGTTGATCCTATCGAGCGAACTAAAGTTGCCAATCATTGCGGCAGGATCTCCTCCGCCTGTCTAGATGCTATCGCTCAATTGGCTGTTGCGTCGAGAGGTGGCGTCTCACTGCTCCCTCTGCTTCTTGCTGATTGGCTTATTTCTTCTCAGGTACCTCGAGCCAATTGGCAGAGGCAACACGGAATTTTGACGAGGCGTTCAAAGAAGCAATGACTGCCGTCGATCTTCTCATGAAAGTGACTCCGAAAGACGGACAGGCGGAGCTCATTGCACTTTCGAAGGTCTTCCACGTGCTTTGTTAGCTAATGACGTTATACCCATGTGGACGGGGACAAAGGATCTCTGCCACTGCTCTATGAAGATGTTGAACGCTCTCCAGATACTCTCGACTGAGCCACACAACGCAGAGGCTAAGGCCAGTCTGGCCGAGGCTACACGTGACTTCCAGATCTGCATCGGCAAGTTATCGGACACGTGCTCCAACTCCGGTTGGGTGTCTTGCCCCCTTTTGTAGTGACTCGAGCGTCTCATTCTGTCTGTAGCTCCCGGAGTGCGCGAGTGCGATGCTAGCGCCAGACAAGTGGCTGGGCTCGTCAATTTGATTGGCAGCGGTGATTTTCCGCAGAGCGATCGAACTTTTTTTGAGTGCTTGAACATCGTAAGGGCGAATGCTCAAGGTCACTACTTCTCCGTTTCGTTTCCAGCTACTGTTACTTGATTGGCTCTATTTTGCAGGGGTGTCCGGTTGCATGGCAGAAATCACTAAGGCTTCTAAGGCGGGCAACGTGGATGCCATAAGCAGCAGTGCCACTATCACCGCTGAACTACTGAGTGAGGCTATTCAAGCCGCCTCGCAAGCCGTCTATTTGATTGGTCTCCTTCTGTACCGCCCCTGATAACTTCATTTATCCCTATCTGATTGACTTGTGCCTACAGGCGTGGCTGACCCAAACTCCACTCCTGCCAAAGTGGGTATTATTGATGCTACCAAAGTCGCCGATTATCTGAACAGCGCCACTGCTGCTGTTGATTCGCTGATGAACACCAATCAACCCAGTACGTGGTTACTTTGTGGACTCCGCAGAGGCTTCGCTGGTTTTTATTTGTTAACTATTTAGGCGTTATGTTTGCAGCTGCCACCGAGCTCAAGACGGCCTCGCAGGACCTTTGCTCGTTGTGCAACACCGCTGCTGCCAGCGCACAAAGCGCGGCCGTCAAAGAGAGTACGTGCTTTTTCTTATTGACTGCTTGCTTACACGACGGCAACTCGTTTATTGGCCAAGGCTTTATCAGCGCGCGGAAGGCCATTGCGTCTGCCGTGAAAGACAATGAGCTTTTTTCGAAGATCAAAACCTACGCCTCCTATCCGGCCGACCCCGCCGCTAGAAAAGCGTGCCATGAAGCCTGTGACCAACTTTTGGGTGCAGTCATTCTCTTATGATAAAATTATATGAAGCATATCAAACCCACATTTATAGCAAGCATCAGAGACCTCAGCGATTTGTCCGGCTCTCCCCAGTTTGCTGCCGTGGCGGCTGTTCTCCCTTCCGAGTCCATTGAGAAACAGCAGCAAGTTTCTCAAGTTATGAAGTCGCTCATCAACGCAACGTCGAGCGCGCTTCTATCCGCCAAGACACTAGCCGCCAATCCTGGAGATGTACACGAGGGCAATCTTTTCATGCAGCTGGCCTCAAACCTCAACTCTGCCTGCAGCAACCTCATAAGAGGTCTTAGTGACAACGCGCCAGGTCGTTTATTCTTCTCTCAATTTCCATTGGTCCTCTCATGCGCATTACGTGTAGGTCTGAAGGAGTGCGCAGCGGCGGTTGCTGTCCTCCAGGAGAGCGAAATCGACCTCGACGGCGCTTTGGTCATCGTGGAAGCGTCCAATATTCTCCCTACACGCGGCGATAACACGGTTGAAGGTTTCCAGGAAAACATGCTGTCCTCGGCTCAGGAGATCGAGGCGGCCGCAGAGGAGATCCGCCTCTCCTCTTTAAGCCAGCAGCAGAATCTTGGAAAGGCCGTAATAAGTAGGCGTCCTGTACACTTTTGCAGCGCTGCTGTTGTAGTAGTGACTGGTTTTTTAATGAAGACTTTGCCAACAATTTTCTGCCGCTCACTGCTTCGTGTCTCGGCGCTGCTTCTAAAATTAGCGACCGGGAGACGAAGAAAACGTTGATCGTACGCACTAAAAAGTTAACTGAGAGTGCCAGAAAATTAGTGCAGAGCTCTGCAAAGGTTCAACTTGTGCTGACTACTCTTGCTTTGTACCACGTAATTGTCAGCAGGTGTACAGCTGCGAGCGCGATGAAGCCCACCACGAGCTCGATGTCGCCCTCAACGAATTCAACTTAGACGCCCAAGATTTAACCCGTGGTCTTGTGGGCGCGGTAGGAGAGTCCGGCGCTCTTACGACTATTGTTTCCCAATTTGAACGGGCGCTCACATCACTATCCGTCCCACCTGAGGACCCCGACACGCCATTCATGGCCAGCCTTGACGCGATCCAATCGACAGTCAGTACTCTGAACGAAAACCTGCCAATGCTGTCTCAGGTCTCTGGTGATAGGTTGCTTTCTACCATTCAGGATCTGAAGATTGTCGATAGTTTTAATGGTCCCCTTCGTGTTTTGTTTTGCTCTGGGGTTCTGCTGGTCTCATTTATTTGTTCAATGCAGCCATGTGTCTGGCGGGGCGGACGGCCATTGCCAAGGCCGATAGTGAGGAGGCCCGAACGGAGCTCAGAGTTGTTTTTGCTCATTACTAGCCGTATTTATTCCTCATGTGAGAGTATGCCAGGCGGGCCTTACCTCATTGGGCGCCACTCTGATTAACACGCTGCAAGCTGCCAAGAATTTCCAGCAGAATCCTGGCGACTACGATGCTAAGAAAGGTAGTTGCCGCCCCTTCGCCCTGTTCTTCTTTCCATATTTCCCTTCTGCTATTCCTCTGCAGCGCTCATGCAGTCCGTGCGGTCGTCTTTAACTGAAATCACGACTGTTAAGAATGCCCTCCACCACAGCGCCAAAGGTCCCACGCTCACTCGGTGGAGCGTACCCATAGACGCTATACTTTCCTTTTTACTACAGGGGTCCATGCCTGCCACAATGCTGTTAATAGCTACGATTATCTAATCAACGACCTTGCTACAACCTCGATCTTTGCTTCTGCGGGGTTACTATTCTCGCCCCCAAGCACGTGCTCATTGGATCATTGAATTCACTTTTTTTATAGTTCCTTTGGAGAAGCTAATAAAACTTGCGATGCAAAAAAACTTGTCAACGAGATGATGAAAGTAGCCAATTCCGTCAAGGTTTTTGTTCCCCGTCTTATTGGCCTTCCGGCTAATTTGACTCGTGACCCCGGCGTAGACATTGGTGCATTCTCTTGACGCCACCCAAGAGGTTATTGTCAGCAACGTGAACGATACAGTAAAGGAAAGCGGGCTTCTTGTTAAAGCCGTTAAGGAAAACGCGGCCGGTTTTTTTTTTTAAATAATTTTCCTGCAAGCCGACGTCAACCTCTTTTAATTGTAGCGCTCGCTAACGATAGCAGTTCGCAAGTGCTGCTAATCAACGCTGCCAAAGACCTCGTGGTTGCCCTTCGCGAGACTTTGAGAATAACTGCTAGTGCCGTTGGTAGGCTCTACACGACTGTGTCTCTCTCCGGCCTTTTTTTATCGTGTCTCTGCAGGAAGAATAGAGAATAGCCCGGAAGTAAAAAAGCTTACAGAGTACTATCAGAAGGGCTTTAAGGATGCTATAATCTCCTTTGGTGCGGGTTTTTTTTATATTTTTTTAAATCCACTTCGATCCTGCTGTGGTTGCCATTAGGAAACACGTCCAAGTCCCTACAAGACGAGCTGGCTCGTGGCATTCGAGCCTCTGAAGCCGCCCGCAATGCCTTGAAGCTTGAACTAGAAAACATCGACGCTTATAAACCGCCCGCTCCTTCGCCTCCTGGTTTAATTTTTTCCCCTGTCATCTGCCATTTCATGGTGGCAAATAGTACACATGGCCTTCAGAAAAGATTTTAAGTACTTCCAGCGAAGTAATACAAGTCACTGCCTCTTTGATATCTGCCGTTCTTTCTCAAAACCAGCAACAGGTTTGTTCTAGACATATCTTTTTTCCTTTAGCGTTTTGTACCGTCTTATCGCTTCGCAGACCACAGAGTCAGCCAATAATACGCGGAAGGCCGTAATAGACCTTCTCCGCCACACGAAGGGCGCCAGCGTTACCGAAGACCTTGACCCCAACGACACAGAGATTGCTATTAACAGCTCGAAACTGGTCGCGAAGGCTGTGCTGGATATGCTCGAAACCGGTGCCCTCAAGCATCTGCATGCCCCAACGGAGGAAAGCAAGGCAAACTCCTCTTCTCGTGGGGCGGCAACGGCGTTTAACGTTCCTCATTGTTACTAGAAATCCCTTGCAGGTCACTCACAGAGTATTGCTGAGGCGGTAGCGGCTTTGACTGCTGCTGCGCGGGGGTTGAAGGGCGCCGACTTTGTAGACCCGAACGATCCCCAAGCGATAGCAGAGAAGGAGCTTACGGTGGCCGCCATTATGATTGAGGAAGCTGCTAAGAAGCTGGTGGACTGGCTTGTGCCCGTCTGGAGTGCCCGAACCTCTGATCTTTTTATTCCATGCAGGCGGCTATGAGGCCAAAGGAAACCATCACGTTCACTCAGGAGATGAAGTTTGAGGACCTGATCGTGAACGCCGCCCAGCAAATCACTGCCGCAGCGTCATCACTTATCGTTGCAGTTCTCTAGATTACACCGGGCCTTTTGTAATGACGCCATTTGCTAAACAGTCAGCTGCTCAGTCTGCCCAAGCAGAACTGAAGAAGAAAGGTCGCTTGGCCACTAAAATTGGCGAAGCGCGCTACCACGAGGATGCCGCGTGGTCAGAAGGTCTTGTCTCTGCCGCCAAGGAAGTGGGAGTGGCAACCTCAATGCTCTGCGATGCCGCCAACTCGTGCGTCCAAGGTTGCCTTTTTTAGCCCCTACGTGTCTTACTACTCGAGGTCAATCCGCGGTCACCAGGCGTTCCTGATTCTGACCTGCGGATGATCGCTGCGGCCAAGGCTGTAAGCGCTTCAACGCAGAGATTACTGCATGCATGCCGAGCGCGGGCCGAGTGCGGCAGTAAGGAGATGCACAATCTTGATAACGCGGGAGCGGCGGTAGTGAAGGCTACGAATGCCCTCGTGAAATCTGCTCAGGAATCCATGGCAGGCGAGGCTGCTCCGCTGATGGACACTGGCGCCATTAAGGACAAACTGGGCCTGGAAATGGTAATCAACCACTTTACGCTGGAAAATTATTTTCTTTTTTCAAATAACATTGGGGGGTTTTTTTTGCAGAGCCTGCAAATCAAAATACTTCAACGCGAGAAGGAAGTCGAGACAGCCCGCCGTGAGCTCGAGCGTTACAGAAAAATGAAATATCAAAAGTAATTAATAAAGTGGTTAAATTTCTGTTTATTATTCTCGAGTTTGCGGAGAAAAACAAATAGAGTGTCTTCACGGCTCTCAGATCGGACATCCGCCAGATCTGAGGAGCCTTGCAAACAGCTCAGAGTTCAACGACTTGACACGTGCTAGTTCGGTCTCAAGAGAGTCGGTTTTGGCGGAAAGTGAGAGTATTTTTTCCTGGAGATTCCTCTTTGTCTCGTCCGAGTCGTCCTAAAAGCAGCTTAGACATTACGAAATTTATTAAAAAAAAAGCATAACCAGAAAGGAAGGTCGGATGGCCGGAAGTAGACCCTTATTAGCGCCGTCGTCAACGTAGAAAGAAGATCTGAAGGGGGGAATTACGACAGGCACGGACGCCGCCATAGCACTTTTATAGCGGTTCAATGGGGAAATTGGCGGCACGCAGTAGTCAAACTTCTCTGTGAATAAAGTTGTTGGTTTAGTGAGAAGTAGTAGATTTGTGACGGGGCCTGCCAGGAAAAAAGTTTTAGCAAAGAAAAAAAAAATTGTATTAAAAAAAAAGCCTCCGTGTTTGTTGAAAGTTCTCAGTTGTTGCCTGCATTGCACGTCCCACACGATCAACGTTCCGTCTTCCGAGGCGGAAACTAGCAGAGAAGCGTCCAGGGAAAGAGATAAACTTTACCATAAACAAATTAAATTAAAATTAAAATAAAAAGACGGACTTGAAAGATTTTAAGGCACACAACAATTATGAAAATAATTTAAAGTAAAAGGTAATAACGTGAGAGATTTAAAGAAAAAACCATGTTACTGCTTGGCTGTGTCCGTGATAGACCAACTCCTCGATCTTATCTTCCGTGGGGAGCCCACTTTCGTAGGAACGAGTGCGAGTAACAAACAAGTCCGAGTAGAGGATGGATTGGAAAATTTTCCCATCAGTGCCTTTAAAAAAAGTTAATTTAAATTTAATTGATATTTAAAAAAACTACCGCCGACAAAAAGAAGAGATTCTGCAGGATCCAGAACTACCGCACAGAGAGCGCAGGGATATATAAGAGAAAAGAGAAGACTTTCTGTAGTTAGCTCCCACATCTCAAAAAATAATTTTATAACAATCTTGAAGGAAATAAATTTTTGAAATACTTTGCAGCTCCGATCGAGAGAAACGGTAGTAATTCGGGCTTGTTCAAGTCCATAGCCCACGTAGATATCTGTAATCGGTAAAGCATGGCCCGAAAAAGTATGTATGGCTTTAGCATTTTCTTGAGAAATTAGTCTTTGAGAGTAAAATTTAAAAATATTATAGTTATAAAAGATCAATGCTTGATAGATTTATGCCTGGATAAATTCCAAACGCTAACGATGCCATCCTCTCCGCAAGATATTAAAAAAGATCTGTCATCGCTAAACTTCAAGCAAGAAATCTTGCTGTAATGTGCAGTAAGAACATTTAGTAGGTTCCCGGTAGAGGTCTTTTTAGTATAAACTTTAGATAAAAGCAAATCGCGTAATAAAAAAAATCCTACTTCCCAAACGTAAATCTTTCCTGAAGTTGACCCGCCCAGAAAAAGAGAACCATCTTTAGTACCGACAATAACAGAACAATTTTCCACAGTTGTGCTTTTTTCGCGTGGAGTATCATTTAGCCAGGTATAATGTCTATAAACTTTTATAAAAAAAAGCACATTTTTTTGTTTTACTAGAAAACTACCTGATATTATTTTTAGTCTTCTGCGAGCACACAAAGTAGGATTTACCGAGGAGAGATAGTCCATGTCTAAGTTATAATAAGATGGTGGATAAAACTTCGCTTGTTTTAATAAAAACTGCATGACTTTGAAGTTCCACCACTTTGCTTATAGGTAGCAAGCACGGCATTTGTCTTGATATCCCATAGAAAGACAGTTTCATCAGTTTCAGAAGAAGAAAGAGCAACCTCAGCTATAGGCATAGTAAATATTAAAAAAATAAGTCGACTAATATTTTTATTAGTACAGCAGTAGTTCGCAGATTTGTAAGTACATCTATTATACTCATTGTTTCAAAGATAAGCCTACACAAAATCTTTAAACCTCAAAAAGTATTAAGTTAGCATTGCATGTGGACGGAAAATTGGCACTCACGCCAGAGTTGGAGTGGTGCCCATCACACATCGAAGCTCTAATTATTTTATCTTCTAACCAATCTCTAATTACTCACTTGAGAACTTAACTGAAACCACTATAAACCAAACTTTTTTGTTTTTTATCCTCTTTAGTGAAGTTTATGAACAGTTCGAGGTGTACTGTAAAGGTGCACACGGAAATTCTTGCACTCATATTTTTATTATCGGTTTTAGTTTTATTCTCCAAGGTTTTAAAGGTTAAGAGTTAATAACTAGACAGCGAAATAAAGGGGTATATAGAAAATAATAACAATATCTGATATAGTGTTTTTTTTAAGCTTTCAAGAACTTAAATAATTTATTTAAACAGTTTTTTAATCTTAATAATTGCCCTTAACAAGCAAAAACCACTTTAACGGCAAACTTAAAATTTATACTTAAAAATTTCTATCTAAACAGAAGCCCACCACTAGCGTAGTAGGGGGGCCCTATTGGCTGTGTGTTTGCGTTATTATTTAGTTTTTTAGCTATAATTTACCTTTTCGTTATTTTGTGAAACTACCTTGCTTTAGCTTACCGCTGTTTGTATAGTAATTAAAATGGAAGTTATTTATGACCCAAATTCTACCTATTATGATTGCAGTTGCCTAGACTCCACAAGGAAATTCTTAAATTCTCCATTAAATTTGGCTAATTCCTTAGAAACTAATATAAAAACACCTCTACGTAATTTAAAAAACTCTTTACACACAGAAAACTCTTCCACTAGTCTGAAATTGAACGGAGAACACCAGTTGAATTGTACTAACAGTTTCAACCGGGAATTTACAACAACTCTCGACTTTGTACAGTACTCCCGTGAAAGAACTCCTTCAAAAACTCTTTTTCGTCAAAATAATTCTTTTTTAGAAAATAATTTAAGACTTCACGAAGATTATAAAAGTGATTCAAAAGTCTCAAGAGATTTTTCTAAAGGGGGACTTCAGGAGTTATATAGACACCTTAAGCCAGTTGTCACTTTAGATGAAATGGCTTATGATTACACGGACTTATCAGATGAATTTAAAGAATTTATTTGCTCTATTTGTGCAGAACCATTTTTAGATCCTGTTGATACTAGTTGTGGGTATTTATGTATAATTTTATTTTTAATCTAGTTATTATTTAATTTAGCTCTTCTCATTATAACCTGTATGATTTCTGTTTAATTCAAGTATAAGTTTTAGACTTTTTAAGTCTGCATTAGCTTACTACTCTGCATCTTCTACTTTGTAGGCACACCTTTTGTAAGAAATGTATTACTCATTGGTTGGAAGTCAGCCGTAAATGCCCTCAAGATAACAAAGTTTTGCTTGATTTAAACCTTTTGCCAACCAACCGAATCATTCGCAACCAAGTCTTTAAATTTTTTTCCCCTCTATTTCAAATTAACTAAATTTTCGATACAATTTTTTAGGCAAACAAATTTAAAGTTTATTGTTTTAACAAGTCAAAAGGATGTACTTTTCAAGATCAACGACAACTTATCCATTCGCACTACCTCAATGAGTGCTCATTTACTGAATTTCGTTGTCCTTTTGAAAACGATGGCTGTAAAGCTACCATGACTAGGCCTTTTATTAATTCTCATATTCAGAGTAATTGCTTGGTCTAACTCTATTCAATTCAGAAATTTATTAAGAAGACTTTTTCCTGTCTTCGTTTAAATTACTTGTACGCCTTATTTTTTATAGAGTGTAAATGATCTAATCTGTTTATATGCTTTCTTTTTCTGTTATTCTTACATCCTGATTTAAATTTTTAACCTTTTTTTTATAAAAATTATATTTGTGTAAAATTATTAAAAAATCACCTTTTTAAAACAAATGATCCAATTAAATTATTAAGTTTTGTTGCATTCTTATAAAAGTCTATCTACTATTAACTTTCATATTTTTGTAGGAATTTCATAATATAGTAAGTACTTAAATTATTTAGTTAAACATAAAAATTTAATGACATTTTTTTGTTTGAAGTTAGAATTTTAATTTACCTTAAAAAAATATTAGTATTAAAATTTTTTATTTAAATACTTTTTTTATTTTGATTTTGTATTAAAGTCAATAGTTTAAACAACTTTTATATGTAAAATTAAGTTTATAGAAAATTTTTTTAAGGTTTGCAAATTTATATTTATTTTGGTGGTACTCTTAAATTGCACAAGTCGTAATTTTTTACTAATTTTTATTTTGCAACAATTAAAACTAAAAAATACTTGTGTAAAATTTTGTTGCAAATAATCTACTTACTAGCGCTCTTGGTTTTTTAGACCGCGAAGTGTATAATAATTTGCGCTTTTATAAGCTAAAATATTACCATTGAGATAATATACTGCACCAGTTTGTTCCAATAGGCGCATCCAGTGTGAATGCTCTGAAATGGTTTCCTTTCAGGATTATTCAGTTCATCGCGAGCGTCAGTGTCCTTCGTTAAAAGTGAAGTGCTCTTATTGCGGTATAATAATGTATTTATATATAATATTAGGGAGTAAATAAAAAGATTATACATTTTTTAGCAAAAAGAAAATTTATAAAGTGATTCATATTAAAAAAGATTAATAATAATAGTTAACTTTTCTTTAAAAAAAAATCATAATTCTTAAAAAAATAAGCATTCAAGGTAAAAGTAGTAGTAATAATTTTAGTAAATAATAAATAATATTTATAGGGGTTTTAGTTCAACGAATCGACGAGCCGTCCCATTCAACCACGTGCCCTGAATATCGAGGTTACAACTTTTGCGCCAAATTATTTTTTTAAAATAATAATTTTTCAAATTTAAGTTAAATTCATTAAAAGTTTATGTTTAGCTTATTGTTTTGTTTATATTCATATTCTTTTTAACAGTTTTTTTGTGATATATAAAAAATATTTATAAAGTTTTCTTAGGAATATATGATATTTCATTTATAAAAAAAAACGTTAAAAAAATAGAAAAATTATTAAATTTTAAAAAAAATTCATTACTTTTCCACGGGGAGTTGAAAACATCTGAATGTAAACTGGTAATTTTAACAAATTGGCATCCATTTATAATAACAATACGCCTTTGAATACTTGTAAATTTCTTGTACACATTAACAAAACTTCTTCATATATTTATTACAATTATGTAATTATACTACATTCTTGTCAAATTTTAATAATTAAGAGTTACACGTTTGTATTATTGATAGCAAAAGTAAAACTTGATTCGCCTTAATAAAATTTTTATAACTTTTAAGCTATTATCAGTAGTTTTATAATTCGCTTAAAATTACTAAATTTTACAAATAATAAAATATAATAATTTGATTGGTGAAAACCTACATATAAAATATTAATAAAAGGGGTCGGTGCGAATGTATTGTCTTAAAAAAAGTTAATGTAAAAAAGATTATCAAGTTTTTTAATAAACATAATGGCTTAAAAGGTATCGGTGGTTCAAACTATTTTTATTTAGCCGTTGTTGGTTCAAAAAAATATAAAATATTTTTATAACACGACTGGTTTGAAACTTTTTTAGTTTAACAATTACTGGGGCATGTACAAATATATCTAAGTGATTGGTGCAAATTTTATTAAAATTTTTTATAAACCCTATTAATTAAAGACTATCTTATTATAAATATGATTGGTCAATGTATTATAATAAACAACAGTGATTAGTGCAAAAAATTTTTTAGAATTTTTATAAACACGATTGGTTATAAACATGATTGGGCAAAGTATGATAATAAATGTAACCTACTTTGATTGGAGGCAAAAAGTGATGATTTTTATTTAAAAAAAATTAACGAATAAGTTATTAATAGTTTTATAACTATTTTTTTAACCTTTACATTAAATTTTGCTAGTATTGATTTTATATTTACTATAAAAACAATAATTCGAAGATAATATAACTTTTTTACTAAAATTGAACGAATCAAAAGCTTTGTAAAATTAATTAGCCAACCAAAAAGTCTAATATTAAAAAAGTAAAGTATATTTTTAAGTTAATAATTAAATTTTTTTGGATTAAGCAATTTCGTGACGTTATAAAATTGACTTAAATTAACTTTAATACTAAATTTTTATTAAATAAATTTTTGTATTAAATTTTATATTTACTTTTTGAGCAACTTTTTTTTACTTTTAAAACATTATTACATTAATAATTAGAAAAGTAATTTTTTCTATGTATACTTAAAAAAAATATAAATATTTTTTCTAGTTTAAATTTATTTAAAAAATTAGTGACTTGTCGGTTTGTTTATTGCGGCTGCACTTTTTTTGGGCCGCGAAAGTTCATCAGTCATCACTTGAAGGAATCTTGTTATTATAATAAAGTTGAAGGTAAATAATTCCAAAAATATTTAAATAAAATTAAATAATCTTTCCTTTTAAGATTGGATAAAAATACTTTTCTTTTAGGGCTTTGTAATGAAGTTCTCGAGTTAAGAAAATTTAAAAAAGAGATTTTAAAATTACTGCCTGATTTAAAAAAAATAATTCGGCTTAATCAAAATGAAGCCACTTTTGAAAATAATTTAAGAAAATTGAAATATGAAAGTTTTATAAGAAATTATGATGACTCAGATTCAAATATTAATTTTCAAAATATAAATAAAAATACCGATTCTTCAGCGAGCAAGCACGAAAGAAATTTATTGACCGATTCGAGCGATTGTTATAGTGATGGGAACCTTGAAGAATCCTGTGGGATTTATGAAACTGGAAAAAACTTCGATCATTGCTATGAAGTATTTCCTGAGATGTAATTTTTTTATAAGTATCAAAGTAAAAAAAAGATTTAAACAGAAAAAACAAAGATTTTTATTTATATAAAGGCATTGTGATAAAATTTAAAGGCTATAAAGTAATAGAGTATAAAAATTTAAAGAATTATGTCGAAGTTATAAAGAAAATGTAAAACTAAAAAAAAATAAACATGAAATTCACAAAGAAAAATTATAGAACTTATTTTATATAAGAAAAACTTGAAAATAAGAGTTAAAATTTAATAAGCTTTCGGGTAAACTTTAAAGTTATAAAATTAACATAGAGATTATATAAAATTAAAAAAATAAAAATAAAAATAAAAATTCTTGTGTAATCAAAAAAAATTAGTTTAAAAATTCTTAGCGTACTGTTAGGCTTAAAAAATTACAAATTTTATAATACAGTTTTACAGCGACCTAATCCAAACAGGTAGGGGTTATTTTCTAGCACTACACTACTTAAGGCGTTGGCATCCAAGCAAACTTCGGTACAGTGCAAAAGTTAAAAAGTAGGATTTACCAAAAAAGGTACTTGTTATTAGAAATTTCTAGCATGACAGCAAAATGGCAAAGCTTTAGAATTTATAAACTATAAAAAGGAAATTTTATAAATAACAAAAACATATTGTTATTTCAGAGCTGCGAGCTTGCAGAGAATTTATTTTTGTTAAAATAGTTCCTCAAGGCGGAGAACCCAATGTCAACTCACTTTAATATGTATTATTACCCCTAAGTTTCCAATTACCAACGCTTATGTGCCTGGACATCATTTATAACTAAATATAAAATAATAGTAAGGCTACGTAAAAATAAATTTAACATTTTTGTTAAATTAAAAGGATGGTAGGCAGCAAGATTGCTTAACACGATGGACTTCTTAAATCTACTCTCATAAATAGAGTTACTTACTTTTTCCACTTGTTTGTTACTAAACAGTTACGCCATTAATAAACAAGAAATTTAATAAAATGTAGCATAGGCTCTACCGTTAACTTTTACTACCCGGTCAGTCTATGCCTGTAAACGAAGCTGCAAAGTATTAATTTCTCAAATTGATAAATATCTTTTTTACTCATAAAATTCTAAGTTAATAGGCTCCTCACTTAAATTTTTTTAATTGCTACTCAAAATTTTCAAGGCGATAACAAAAGTTTTATTGTTTTGCTTTAAAAGCAATTAAATAAATTATTTTTAAATATTTTCGCTGTCCCAAAAAATCTTATTAATAACTAGTAAACTTAAAAGGAATAAAGTTAACTACTTCCAGTTAAAGATGGCGATACAAAATATTTTTTAAAAAAAAATCTGAAATTAATTTTTTTTTAAAGACTTCCAGTACACAAAAAGTATAAAACAATTTTTTTAAATCCTCATAATAAATATGTGCAACGGTACCAAAACAACCTTTATAATATATTTTTTAATGTTTATGAAATAAGCAAAAGCGGCAAACATAGTACTAATCCCAAATTAAATTTTTTTGAAGAAATATTCTCTGAACTATTGAATAAAATTATTCTTAAATTTTTTTATTAACATTATGGGAAGCAATCCTGGCATCAAAAAACAAATTTGCCTAAAAGTTAAAATTTAAGAGTGATATCATTGAATTTTGGTATAAGTTGAATGAATAAATATGCAACGAAAAAAATTAAATAATTGCTAACTTTTTAATAAATAATAAAAAATTTTCTGGCAGCTTAAGGTAAGGAAAAATAATTTATATTTTTATTTATTTCTTATATACTTTATTTTTATTTAATAATTCTTACAACCCAAAAGTTAATACCTTTAGTAACAATTAGCGATGGGCAGCCTAGAAGCTTTATAAGCAAAACCGCAACCATAAAATTAATAAAGGCTAACAACGAACTTCAATCAAAAAATATTTTTAAATAAACTAAATGGCTCGTCGAACAAATTCTTTAAATTTCAAAGTAGATATATTATTATAGTCCCCGTTCCAAGTTCTATATAATAAAGTTAGTAAATTCCTGCTATAATAAAAAATAATAGCTTGAAAATTTACTTAAAAGCCGAAAGAATGGCCTTATCGGTCAAATCTGGGATTCCTTAGTGACAAAATGAAAATTTAATAAAACTTTAAAAAGTACAGTTGTTGTCGGAACTTACTAAAACCAGAAATATTTAACTGGTAGAGTTCTGAAGATTTTTTAAGATTAACTATTTCTTCCTTTTGCGTCTTCAGATAAATAATTATCTAGGGGAGGTAATTAAAAAAAATTGTAAATTACTTTCTTTAACTTTTGTCCTTTGCGCCGGGAAGTTAAAATTTTATTTAATTCTTCGTCATGCCTTCTAATGTATAAAGAAATCAAATTTACTACTTCTTCCTCTGTATAAAACTCCTTATTTGGATCTATATTATCTTTAAACCAATTTAGTCTGTTAACTGATTAAAATTAGTTTGTAAAGAAAAACTTTAAACAAAAATATACTTTTAGAAGATAGTAAATTCGATTTAAAAACTTTTTTTTTCTGTATTCTTTCAGTCCTACACAACTTTTTAGCACGTCGTTTAGCCTCCCGTGAATCGGGATGAAAAACCTTCTTACTATTCGCTTTTGGTCTCATTTTTAATATATTTATTCGATCGACACAAATTCTCACAGCGCATTATAATAAAGGGTGCCTAATAGTAAGTTTTTTTAGTTTGTACTCAATACTTTAATTACCACGGTGAAATTCGCTTTAACACGTGGCCCAAACTTCTACTAAATTAAAATTGGGCTCCATAAATTGCTCCTGTCATAAACAAGCTATTTGGGAAGAAAATTTTTATAGCAGAGATTAAAGTTTTGGAAACAGAAGCCTTTCTAATAAAAATATCAGGTTTTTGTAAGAGCTGAAGTTACACCTTACTTTTTGGAATTATCCCTTCAACAGGTTTAGTCCAGTTTTAATAAAAACGTGTACGTTAGTCGCAGTTCATCTTTGCGCAAAACCCATTACATACAGATTACTTGGCCTACGCTTGTTTTAAAACTTATCAATTGGTAAACATAAAGTTAAGTGAATAACTCATTTTACTTTGTCAGCACTGAATAGGGGGAACATCGTTTCCCCAAAAACTCACCAGGTCTAAGTGAAGGGCCCCCTTTTTCCTAGCTATCATTTGGTACTGTCTCATGACTGCACTGGTTTTATTATAATTTATAAGTGGCGCGCGTGGGAATCAGATGTATTTAACCTGTTCAGGTTCTCCTGAGGATGATTAGAGGGGCGCGAGAAATAATGGCAGCTAAGCTTAACAAGGAGGACTCCACTTCCACTTGACCTTAAACAAAGAGGCGTATTAACTAGATCTGATAAACCCTTTGGGTACTTCCCGTTCAACTCACCCTCACCTCTCATTCGCCTCGGCCAAAATGAGAGATGTAGTCTACGGGTGATAATTTTTTCAACGATTTATCTGAACATTGATCGCATAACATATGTATATAGTTTAATGGTCACTTTTTTGAAGACAAAGAGAGATATAACCTATCCCTGTTTGTCCCGTTCAAAGTTATTTTGTATTTAGTTGTTTCCCATCGCACCAGGTCAAATACCGAAAGGGTGAGTTATTTTTTCATAGTTTTTTAGCTTTTCGGTAGAACACACACTAGTGGAAGTTTTGTGTCTTAACCTCCTTATGAGAAGGGAAAACTACTTGAAGGTTAATTTACTCAATTATTAAAATTTATTGGGCACTGTAGTAGTTTGGGTAACGTGTAGACCATTCACATAAATGGGAGGTGGTATTAATATTTCAGCTTTTAGCTCGCTGAGAAGGTTTATTTTAATATCCATTCTAATGTGGCTAAAAATCTTTTAATTTATACAGGAGCTAAATTTAACTATAATTAATATAAACTATCAATAAACTGTCATTACTGAGAAGATTACAAAACAAGAGATATAATTTAAATTACAACTATATGGAAAAAGCACATGGTGGTTGCCACGTGCAGAAACCTTAGTTTTAATTATCAGTTTTTGGTCGAAGTTCTCCAATAACTTCAATTAGGGAATGAAGTTTGGGTTTCAGGTTAAATTTGTCTTACGTTGCTTTTGTTTTTATTTATAAGTAATACAAATATACTTGTCTTATTATTTTTAGTACACTAATATGTATGACGTTTAGTTTTTAAACTTATGCGGAACAGTTTATAAAGGCGGAAACCTTCTATTCACTTCTGATGGAAATCAAGTTATTAGTCCGGTGGGAAATCGCCTTTCCATATTTGATCTTGTAAAGTATGTTTTATTATTATTATAATTATTAATTCTTGTCCACTAATACCATTATTCAGCAATAAAGTAGTTACCCTCCCTTGTGAAAACAATAAAGATATTTATCGTATAGCTTTGTCTCCTAACGGAAGTCTACTCATTTCCATTGACCTTGGTTTTTTTTTAAATTTTTATTTTATTTATATATCTCGAAGTAAATCCTATTTACGATTAAATTTCTTTAGATGGAAGAGCTCTATTAGTAAACTACTGTAAAGGGGTTGTCTTAAGTGACTTTAACTTTAAAAACAAAGTTTCCGATATTAAATTTAGCCCAGATGGCAGGTTCAGTTATTAAAAATTTTTTTAATTATTTTTAAATATTATAATCTTTTATTTACTTACTTTCTATTTTTTTTAAAAACTTGTAGTAAATTTTTGTTTGATAATCTTTACTTTTTTGATAGATTCTTTGCTGTTGCTATTGGGAAACAACTACAGGTAATTAGTTATAGCGCTGAGGAGAGTTTACAAACTTAGTAAAATAGGTTTGGAGATCTCCTTCTCTCTGCAAGGAATTCGCTCCATTCATACTTCATCGAAAATACACTGGCCATCATGATGCTCTCACTTCCGTCAACTGGTCGGGGGATAGCAAGTTAAATATAATATTGTTAATAATTATAGTAAAAGTATAATAAAAATTTTTTTAAGGCTATTGATTACTGGTTCCAAAGATATGACGGCGCGCATATACACTGCGCATCCGGTCGAGGATTTCACTCCTATAACGTTAACAGGTCATAGAAATTCGGTGGTCAATGTTTTTTTTGCGGTCTCCATGGAATACGTACTCTCATATTCATTTTATTATTATCATAATTATAATTATTATTAGGTTTACACCATCAGTAAGGATGGGGCTCTGTTTACATGGAAAAATTTGTCCTCTGATGGTTTTCTTTAGCATTTAATTTTTTTTACTATTATTTTTTATCAAAACTTAATTTTTACAAGGCATTTCGACTTTGAAGTGGTCGCTGGAGAAAAAGTTTTACTTTGAAAAGCACGCGCAGGTCACCTCGTCTGCTTTTCATCCAACCCTTCAGCTCCTGGTCGTCGGCTTTAGTTCCGGTTTGTTTGGCATTTACGAACTTCCTGTACCCAATGGGATCCACTTTCTGAGGTTAAGCCATACTTTCTATACGTGTCTGGTATTGCTGAGATGCTATCGGATAGCATTTCTCAGAGGCGTGTCAGTTCGGTGGCTATCAACGCGAGCGGCGACTGGCTTGCATTTGGCTGCTCTCGGATTGGCCAACTCCTTGTTTGGGAATGGAAGAGCGAGACTTTTATACTGAAGCAACAAGGCATCTTTTTTTTGCTTTCTGGTTGTTTCCTACTCCTCACTACTTGCGCGCAGGTCATTTTTATGATATGAATGTGCTGGACTTCTCTTCGAACGGTCAGTATATCGTGACTGGCGGCGATGATTCTAAAGTGAAAGTATGGAACACTCGGTCCGGATTTTGTTTCGTTACTTTTAAAGAGCATTCAGCGGCTGTTACTGGGTTTTGCATTACTATTATATTACAATATTATTATCTGACGACTTGGCCTGTAGTGTTCGGTTTAGTCCGAGAGACAAAGTTATTTTTTCTTCCTCGTTGGACGGCACGGTCCGCGCCTTTGATCTTATGCGCTACAGGAACTTTAGAACTTTTACAAGCCCGTCGCCTGTTCAGTTTTTATCGGTATCGCGTGGGTTATACATTTTTCGGCGCTCCTTTGGACTATTTTATATTTTATTATTATTATAAGCTCGCTATAGATGTCAGCGGGGACATCGTCTGTGCGGGCTCCCTCGATACCTTTGAGATATTTGTTTGGTCTGTTCGCACAGGTCACCTTGTGGAACTTCTTACTGGTTCGTTGCTGTTATTTGTTGGTCGCAATTTTAATAATGTGTGAGGTTAGGCCACGAGGGCCCGGTGACGTGTCTCGAGTTCAGCCCATCCGTGCCGGTTCTATACAGCGGCTCGTGGGATCATTCTGTGCGTGTTTGGGACGTTTTTGAGCGCAAAGGAACCCCCGAAGTTTTGGTGCATAAGTCCGACGTAAGAGCCCTTGCTTTACGACCCGACGGCGGCGAACTTTGCGTGTCTTCTTTGGGTAAAATTATTATTAATGTCATTATTATTGATTATAAAATTATTAGATGGCGATCTTACCATCTGGGATTTGAGCGATAACCGACAGTCAGGATCGCTGAACTGCCGACGCGATATAGGCACCGGTCGAAAGCAAAGCGATCTCGTTTCTTCTAATAATAACCCTTCTGGTATAAGAAACCACGTTATTACCCGATGGCTGGTCATGGCAATTTTTTTTTGCGGTCAGGCAAATGTTTCACTGGTCTTTGTTACAGTGCAGACGGGCGCTGTCTTGTGGCTGGCGGGAAATCCAGATATGTCTGCATTTACGAGCTCTCCCAGAAAGTTCTATTGAAGAAGTTCAGAGTTTCCAAAAATCAGAGCCTGGATGGTATAAGCGAAAAGCTCAATAGCAAGGCGAGTTGTCAGCTTGATTGTGCTATTCACTCTTTTACTTTGTTATTCATGCAGTTTATGACTGAGGCCGGCCCCCTGCAGACCATTGACCACGCCGAGGATAGCGAGGAGGAAGGTCGCTACGATCTCTACCTGCCCGGCGTGGCCAAGGGGGACTTGAGCTCCAGGCGGACAAGGCCGGAAATTCAGGTCAAAAGCGTTCGGTTCTCGCCCACCGGTTGCAGCTGGGCAGCCTGCACCACTGAAGGGCTGCTTATATACTCACTTGGTATGCCCCTCCCTTTCAATGATTTCGCGCCTTTCTAATGATTTTTTGTGGGTAGATGAGCGGGCCACGTTTGATCCATTCGATCTCGACCCGGACGTCACTCCTGCGCGTGTTCTATCTTTACTCCAAGACCAGGAGTACCACAAGTCACTCAGCATGGCGTTTCGCTTGAATGAAAAGCCTTTTATAAAGCACGTGGTTGAGTCCATCCCGTTGGAAAACATACTGCCCACTGTTCAGGTTAGCTAGCCACCACCCGTTAGCTGCTCTACCCGTAAAATAAAATTTCTAAATTTTGAAGGCCCTGCATCCTTCTTACGTAGTCAAACTTCTGGCCTATACCAGCGAGGCTCTCGACTCCACTGTCCATCTAGAGTTTTACTTGACGTGGTGTTTCCACATATTCAACTGCCACGGTAGATATATAAAGGCAAGAAGTTTTGCTTTGAGTTCTCTTTTCTATTCAAATTGCCTGGCGATTTTCATTAGGATAATGATTTGAACCATATGAGTATACTTCGCCTACTCCAGAGAAGTATTATACAGTATAAAGAGTCCCTTTATCGTTTGTAACTATTATAAAAATAATTTTACATTTTATTTTTATTTTTTTTGTACTAATTTTTTTACAGGTGCGATAGTAATAATTACGCAATGGAATATATTAAAACTCTGAGCAGTTTTTATAAAGAGGCTTCTACACTAGAGACCTTAAATTCCAATTTAATTAAATAAAAGATAGATACTTTTTTTTCTTTTTAGCTTTTGGGTATTTATTTGAAAGTCTTGAGCTTTTGCATCGTGTTTCATTTTTTCTCCCTTTTTTTTTTAAAGTTTAGGTTTGAAGCTTGAAAGCATCTATTTATTACTTAAACTAAAATTAACATAAACCTAAAAAGGCTAAGAAGGTCGCTCAGAAGATTCTAAGCTTTAAATTATATATTTATTTTGCAAGACTACAATATTTTTCATTAAGTCAATTGTGCGGTAAGATTCTTGTAATTTTTTTTTAAAAAAAAATTTGAACTTAAAAAAAATATAATATTAACTATTCTGGTTTGACCTGAAAGAACTGCTTAATAAAAACTAAGTAGTAGTTAAATCCTGTAGTGGGTTTATTTTTATCCATGTTGATACGCTCTTTTAGCACGAGAATAATGGTAGCTTATTGAATAGTTTTTGTGTGAGGAGTTAAACATTTGTTACTCTTATGTGTAATATGTGTAATATATTCGGCATTACCCGCTTACCGGCGTCATACTCTTGCCTTCACACCGTAGAAATCAGCGAAGTACTCAGCGTTCACCAAAGAGATAAAAGATGAATTCTTAGTTGTTTTGTTTGATATTCAACGAATTCGAATTATAAAGTTTTTATATTATTCAAAACTCCAAGTTGATTCTGACACACTCAGAGTCAGTGATACAAACTAGTACAGAAGAAAGAACAGTATAGCCCTAGTATTTTTGATAGCAGTAGCACCGAACTCTAACAACGCTAACATTAGAGAAATAAAAACAAGAATAAGGAACCTACTTTTATTAAATAAGATCAGTTATGTTTTTACCTTCACAAAATAACTTTTATTATTACGAACGGTCTCTCCTGAGGCTCATTGAAGTCAAAAAGAAAACACTGAATTCAAAAGCTCTCAACAGAGTAACATCGGGCAAGTTAGGCTTGAGCCCGTGTTAAAGCAGTCTCATAAATATTTTGCCTTTTGATCCTAGCCCTGATCCCGCTGTTGGCAATAGCGTGCGCCATCCCCTGTGTCGTAGTCGAGCTAATCTACTACTAGTAATTCAACTAGTGTGCTCATTAAACCGTGCACAAGTTTTATAAGCATTGCGTGGAAAAACGGTAATCAGGGGGCTCTACCGGAAGTCTTAAAATGTTAGCCATAATTCTAACAGACCACGATTCAACCGTTAGCAGACATAGTAGTATGAAAAAACGAGACCATTGCTAGTAAGTCGAGCCTAGAAAGAGACGCGTATGTCATGGTTGACCGAATAATAACGGCTCCAAGCGTCTATTGTAGTGCAAGGGGAGTTGCTTTTGGCGCAAAGTAAGAGTTAAAGAATTTGAACCTCCGCCCAGTCCTCCGCGGAAGGCTTTTATTAATACTAAGTTATAAAAAAAACATGTATACTTTTTGCTAACTAAATCAAATGTTTACCAGCCTAAATATGTACATTTCGTTACAAAACAACAACTTATGATAAAGGAAACGCATTTTTGGTTTATAAACAAAATTCAGGCAAACAACTAAACTTCAGTAGAAAGGTATAAAAAGGTTGTGGGAAAAATTTTTTAATGTCTCAAAAATCTAAGAATTTTCAATTCCAATTAGTTTTTCTTTACTTCAGTTAATTTCTGGGATTATAAAAAAATCAATTATTCCTTATAATATTAATGAGAAAAAAAAATACAGTGATAGCTTCCAATAAAGAGTTGATGGAAGGAAGTAAAGAACGGGGATCATCTACTAATCCAGCCGAGATCAACGCGTTATTAAACACCTTTTATTAATAATATATTAAACTTTATATAAAAAAACAAAAGAATATAAAAAGACTTGTAAGGCAAGATGACGAGCGAGCGCTTCATCTTTATTTCTGAGTTCTAATATATTCTTGATAAGATCGTGATTCAAATTAATCTCGAAATTCACTTTTATAGCACGTGTCCGCTTCCTGATTGGAGCACGTGAGTATCAAATAAAAACCGAGTCAAGGTAAAAACAGAACGAATCAATCTGGCGGAGAATACGACGCATGGCGGGTGATTCGTGGTCGACCACCAGCGCAGGAGAGGACGAGAGCCGGCGCGAGGGCTTCACACTTGTGACCTGTGGCCCCAAGGCGTCCTGAAACCAGCGGCACGCCTCATCCACGTGGTCCTGCTTTTCCGGAAGTTGCTCGCTGCTTAGCCCCTTCACAAGTTGTAATGTAAATAATAATAGTAGTAGCAATAATGATCAAAGCAAGCAAAAAACGAACATCGGAAGACTCCACGGATTTGAGCGGTTTTCCAGCAAACTTTTGAAGGTTTGTCATGACGATCTCATCCAACGGCTCATACGAAAACAAGACCTGCAAACAGGTCGATGATATGATAATAAAAATATAAACAGTCAGTAGGGAAACCGTATGGTCCTTAAAGGCTTCCAAATACGGAGAGGACTCAGCAGTTTTCCGATCGGAAGCTGAGATGTAATAAATTTCCTATTCGCGGATAAGGAACAACTCAGGCGGCAGAGCAGCAATGAGAGGAGCAGAGTAACCTTCTGGCTGTCCGGCATGGCATTAACGTACTCTTGGAGAGACATAAGTTCACCTTCCTGCCTGGTGGAAGACTCAAAGCGTAGCAATTTTGCAATGTTCGCCTATAATAAATAGTGAAATTATAAGAATAATATATAAAAATAATAAAATAATGATAATAACGCTATTTTCCGAGTCGGTGCAGACGCCCTCACGAATGAAATTGCCGAACTCAGCAAACCACGTGTCGTACATCTTTGGGTCGGATTTGAGACGCTCCTCAAGAAATCTAAAGGTCATTAAAAAAGAGGACAAGAACACAAAGAATAAAATCAACCTGATAATCTTATTGGACAGAACGCTCTTGATGCGCCCAATCAGGCGACTGTCCTGCAGCAGTTCCCGACTCAAGTTTAACGGCAAGTCAGCGCTATCCACGATGCCTTTCACAAACCGCAGCCACGTGGGGAGAAGCTTCTCGGGTTTCTTTTGGATGAGAACCTGCATAATAATAAAATTAGAAAAAAAGTAATAATAATAATAAACCTTCTTAGAGTAATGGGAAACGCCAAAGTCCATCTGACCCATGCCGAAGCGCTCGGAATTGGACGAGGGGAAATAAAGGAGGGCATTAATGTCAATTGGTGCGTCAGTGCGAAACAACACGTGGTATGTAGGGGTGTCCCACATGGCAGAGATAAACCGGTAGAACTCGTTGTGTTGCTCGGTCGTCACTTTTTTCGGGTCGAGGGTCCAAAGCGGCTCGACTGTATTCACTTTTGCTCCATTCACAGTCACGGGGAACCCCACAAAGTTGCTCATGTTTTTGACAAGATCTAAATTTCATAAGAAAATTTGAATATCGTTAAAATTAATGCTTTAAGAAATAAATTCTCAACTTTTTAACATCTAAAAATTTGAAATTTTATAAATTTTAGAATAAATTTTACTATCCACTTTTAGTATCATTAAAATTATTGATTTAACAAGAAAATCCCTAAATTTCTTATATCTAAAAACTTGTTAAATTTCTAAATTTTATAATAAAATTTATAATCCACTTCAAAACAAGTATGATCTTTACTAATTATTATAGCTGCTATAAAATTATACAAAATATTAAAAAATATCAATATATAATAAAAAGCATAGAAACTTTGTTTATATAAAAAATAGTATTCAGAAAAGTTTACTATATATTTATAAGTAAATTAATAAAAAGAACGGCAATTCAAATTCATATTATTATTAATGACATTGTTCACGTGGTTTGGAAACGTGATATAATGACAGATCCCCCACGTGGTACAAGCACGTGTCAGACTCCAACATACTATAATATCGTAACTATTATTATATATATTAATATAGAGATCAGCGTATTCCAATATTTATAAAAAAATACTATTATTTTATTAGATGTAACTAAAACTTTTTTTTTTTTTTAATAAATAACAGAATTTATTTAACAATAAATTATAAAAAATTTCAAACTACTATAAATATACTAAAAACAAATCAACAGTTGCCCAATTCATATAAAATATTATTATTATATTTTCCATTCTTTAAAGTTATATATAAAAACTATAGTGTTATAATAATAAAATTACATGTAAATAAAAAAAATATAAGAAACCCAAAAAAGTACTAAAAATAAGGCATAATTCAATATATTAATTAAATATAATTTTGTTGAATAGTAGAGAAAACAATAATTTTTAAAAGAAAAACAAATAAAAAAAACTTTAAAGTAAAAAAAAATTAAAAATAAAAAAATAAAAGTAAAAAATTATTTAAAATATTCAATAAAAATATATAAATTATACGATAATAAAAACAATTTTTTAGTAGTAGAAAATAGAAAATAATTAGAATAATAAATTCAATAGAAAAATCAAATAAATATAAAAAATATTTTTAAGGTAGAAAAAATATTAAAGAGAAAAAATAAAAACTTTAAAGTATTATAAGTAAAATTTAAAAATCAGCAATTTTCAAATAATAAAAAGTATAATTATTATTTTAATTTTTTTACTTTATAAATAAAATTTGTTTTATAAAAAAAAAAGTTAAAACGTTATAGGAATTATAAATAATATTGAAAGGAGATATAATTATATTTAAAGTCTTATATAAAAAACTTTATTTTTATATATAAAATTTGTGTTTAAAATAATTAAAAAAGTTTTTACTTATCAACAATAAAAAAAATATAAGCAAATTACAAAACTCTTTTAAAAAACATAATATTATTATTAATAAAGTTGTATTAATAAGAATAAAAATATAGATTGTTCATATAAGAAAAATATATAAAAATGGTTATTCCAGTATTAATATTTAAATTTATAAAAAGTAATAAAAAGTAAAATCCACAAATATATAACTATTGAAATAACAAATTAAGACCATGAAAAGTTTAAAAATAATATATATCTTTTCATAAAGTATAATTATAATTGTTATGTATACGTTCTATATTTTAATAAGAAACTTTAAAAAAAAAATAGTCACTGATAGAAAAATTAGTAACAAAAATATTTTTATAAATAATATATTCATATGAATAGTAAATAAAAAAAATCAGCGGATTTGGTATAAATCGGATAAAAAATAATTATTCCTTTTATATAATAGTCATAACCAAAGCTTTTTTACTTCAAAGTATAAACTTTTAATACTATCCTATACTTATTTATTCACTATTATCAATATTATTATAATTATACATATATATTCATATCAGGTTAGTGTAGTTACCAATAATTTTGCTTTCCTTAGCAAAATCAAGACAATCGTCTCTTAAATGAATTATAATTGTGGTGCCTTCATCAACATTTTCAGCTTCGGAAATCGAATAAGTTCCTAACAAGACAGAGTAAATATAAACTTTATAAAAAATGAAAAAAAAATTATAAAAGAAAATTCTTATATAAATAATACTTATTCTAATTATTATAATTTCCTTAAAAGTTTTCAATATAGATAAAAAAAATATTATAATAAAAAAAATTAAAAATTAATAATTCCATACAAATAACATATTATTTAATTTTTTTTAGCTTTAATAAAAATATATAAAAAAACGTTAAAAAAAAAACAAAAAATGTAATATTAATAACTTAATATAAATTTTATTTTTTGTATTTTATAAAAGTTTACAAAATTTATACAAAAAAAAGTTTATAGATTTAATATATATATATATATATATAAAATATAAAAAATATATAATTATTATCATAATAAACCCATAAAATAATATTTTAAAACTCCTTTGGAGTTTGTTATAATTATAAAAAAAATTACTAATAAAATTCTACTTATTATAATAATAATTTCCATGAAAATAATCTTTAATTTAATTTCCTATATAGTTTATGGGAAAAATAAAAAATATATATAAAAAATTATTATCCCGACAGATAATATTTTCTACATTTCCTTTTAAGATTAATAAAAATATATAAAAAGTACTAATAAACTAATAATTATAATAATAGTAATCCCATCTAAATAATATTTTTTAATATTTCTCTAAAGTTTCATAAAAAAATAAAAATTACACCAATTTTTTTATATAACTTTTCATTATAAAAAATTTTATAAATTTTATTATAAACAAAAGATAATATTAAAATATAAAAACTTTTCGACTAGATTTACTCATTAATTATATTTTTTTTATTAATATAAGTTTATTATAAAAGTAGACCAGTTCCATCTGATTTCCAACAATATCCTGTACTATTCGGCAAAGAAGATTTTGTATAAACCTTAAAAAAAATAGTATTTATATAAAAAGATCATCCAATATGATATATAAAACTTTTCTATTAATAAAATTATTAGAAATTTTAAATAATTATACATTATTTTATATGAAAAAATAATATAAAAAAAATGAAGGTCTTAGAAAATAGAAATATATAAAACATTGATAATACATAAAAATATATTAAAAAAAAATAATATTATACAAAAAATGCTAGTTACCAAAAAGTCATAATAAAAAAGTTTAAATTAAGAATTTATAATAAAAAATTAAAAAATTTTTATAAAATATGTTTTTAATGATAAATAATACAAAACACATTATATTTTTACTTATAAAAAATACAATTGTTATAAAACTAAATCGTTTTTATAAAATATATGATTTACTAAAGAAACTTAAAAAAATATTTCAAATAAAATCATAAAAATATAAAAAAAATCCTTAAAGATAAAATAATAACAATAACATATAAAACTTTACATTGAAAATCATAATTAAAAAAATATAACAATAAAAAATAAATATATAACAAATATAATATAATAAGTTTATATTAAATTATAAGTCGAATTTTCAAGTCAACTTTAGAAATTAAAAGAAAATAGATTATTTAATATTATAATAATTCATAAATAAAATTTATAATAAAGAAAACTTCATAATAAAATGTAAATTTTTATGAAGATATACAAATTAATTATATAAAAAAAAATAAATAAAATTAAAAATGATAATAATTTTAAAATTTTTTATTTATTTTATATTAAAAAAAATTATATTATAAATAAAAATTATCCTCTTAAGCTTCATTATAACAATAACAACAAAAAAATATATTAAAATTATTTTGAATATAAAAATTTCCGTTATACTATAATAATAATAAAAATGTAAAATTGTTTAATAAATTATAAAAAGAAAAAAAATATAAAACTGAAATTTTAATAAAAATAAATATTTTAATAAAAATTTTTAATATAAAATAAAAAAAATTAAAATTGTTATAAATAAAAATATTAATAATTTAACAGTTTACAGTTTTTTTTTAAAAAATAAATTATCAAAATAAAATTTTATATATAAATATAAAAAGTTGAAAATAAAAATAATTATCTAAAGTTTTATATTGATAATAACATAAAGAATATAGATAAATTGGATTTATAAAGTTATTAATAATAATTATGATAAAGTTTATGTTAGAATAAATATTAAAAAATATATATAAATTTATAATAAAATATAAAAGATTTTATAAAATAAGAAAAAATATAGAAATAATACAATTCGTATAAATCTATATAATAATTCTAGTAAACGCACCGTTACGGAATTTCCCACCATAAAGGTGGAGTAGAATCCGACGCCAAACTGCCCAATAATGCCCTCGCTGGATTTTCCAGATTCTATTCAAAGAAAATTATGAAACTGCCCAACAATAAACTCAAAAAAAAGATTATATTACATAAAAAATATTATAAATAAATTTTTTATGTAAATTTATATTAAAAAAACTATAAAATTCTCGATAATAAATTTTAAAATATTAAAAAAAAGAATCTAAATTTATAATAAAAAATTAAAAAATAAAGAAATTTTATAAAATTACTATTAAAAATGTATTTACAAACAATACAATTGAGTAACATTAATAATAAATATAAATAAAAATTTATCATAAACTTAATAGTAAAAATTATAAAATTTTATTGCAGCGCTATTAAATCTGGATGTATAATAAAATTGAATTAAATAAAAAATTAAAAAATTAGTAAAAATATATAATAATAGAATAAAAATTCATATTCTTGTTATTAATAAGAAAATTATAAACAGTAATAATATAATGATAAGATAAATAATTTAATAATAAATTCAAAATCATGAACATTAAAAAAAAAAAAATTGGAAAATTGTTACCAGTAAAATAGTTAATATAATTCGATTAAAAAAAATTTATAAAGAGATATTAATAAACAATTATATAATAAAAAAATTAAAATAGAGATAGATTGCTATAAAAAAATTGTATAGAAAAAGACAATTATATAAAGTTGTTACTAAAAATTAATTTATAATAATGATAATTTAAATAATAATTATAAAAATATACTAAAAAAAATTAATGCAATTAAAAAATATTTAAAATAAATTTTTATTAATAAATAAATAAATAAATAATAGATATAAAATTGTTATGGAATAATAAAAAATTACAAAATTGCTAATAAAAAAGTTTTAACAAATTCAATAAAATAAATAGAAATATTTTTATACAAGCCAATTATAAAAAATAGTACATCTTTAGGAATATATATAAAACTTTAAAATTTTTGTTATTATCAAATAAAAGAAAAAACTTCAAAAATTTTAAATATAAAAAATTGTTGTCAAAAAAATTTTATAAAAAGGATGCATTTGCATAAAAATTAAAAATTCATTAATATAAAAAAAAATATAAAAATTTCATTGCAATAAAAAAAAATTTTCTGGAAATAAAAATTGTAAGCAAATTCGATAGAAGAAAATATAATTTAAAAATAAAATAAAAATCATTGACTTATTACGTACAAGAAAAAAAGTGTTTTATAAATTTGATGTAATCAATTTATAATAATAAAATATATTAATAAAAAATATTAATAATTAAGCCTTAAATAAAGTAGAAAAAATTTGATATAAAACTTTTATCTTCTAGTATTAAACACAAATTTTTATATATTAAAGTTTATAGGCTTACAAAAAAATTATATTAAAAAAATAAACTTCATTCATTTTAGTAAACAAAACTGCATAATAAATTTCAAAACTACATAAAATTAAATTTTAAAGTAAAACTCAATATCAAGTTCCGTTGAATAAAATATTAAATATGCAATTTATAACTATTTAAAAAGTTATATAATCATAAAAAAATTTATTACTAGACAAAAAGTTTATAAAACTTTAAAAGCTCGTTATAATGATATTCAAGATAAAAATAAAATAAACATATATTATTGTAATAAACCAAATTTAAAATAAATAATAATTAATTTTTTTAATAAATTAGTAGAATCGTATACATTTTCATTATATTTTTAAAAGAAATTTTACTTCTTCCAAATAATAACTTAATTATTTTTTTAAAAATTTAGTAAACTATTCATTATTCTTAAAATAATTTATCATTTCATAAAAAAATTATATTTAAGTTAGAAAATATATACAAAAATTTAATAAGAATTCCTATCATATTTATGATTTCACTAATCATAACGTATAATAATTAGATTTTCTCATAAACTATTTTGTTTAATTCGTTATAATATTATATTATTTACTATTCCATAAAAAATAATACTCAAAAAAAAGAGGAAATGAATAATGACTCGCATAAAATATAACTTTTTTAAAAATAAAATAAAAAATTTTAAATTTTCTACAAATTCATATAAAAATTAATATCAAACAGTAAAATTTATAAAAAATATCAAGTTTTTGTCACTCAGATATACTAAAATTAATAGATTCGTATAAAATTTCTATTGACTTTTTATTCAGATTAATATATTTTAATTCCTTCCGAAATAATATAAAACGTCTTATAAAAAAGTGGTTTCCCAAAAAAAAACTATAAATTGATTTCTTTTAATAAACACGTCAATAATCCACACAACTTTTTACATTTTCTCGAAAAAAATAATAAATAATTTATCAAACCGATAAATAATTTCGTATAAAAATTAATTTTAACAACAAAAAGTCAATTTAATTTTATAAAGGTCCCTTTTAATTTATTCAAGAATGCTTTGCTGCCAGAATGAGCAATAGTGCCCAAATTCTGAATAAGTTCCTCGCGCGTCATCCCAACACCGTTATCCTGAATAAAAAATATAAATATAATTTATACTCGATAGTTTGAAAATAAATAAAATCTTATAAAGTAAAAAAATAAATATTAAAAGTTAAAATTTTCTAATAAAATAAATATAAATAATGAAAATTTATAAAATGCAGTAAACAAAGTTCAGCAGTTAAAAAATTTTAGTAATTATAATAATTTATAAATAAAAGTTCAAAAAAGAAAGCAAAACTAAAACATTTATATTTTATTATAAAGCAAAAAAAGTAAAGTAAAATTATAATCGATATTAGTAATAAAAAGCGTTCAGTTCTTAAAAAAACAAACTAATATAAATAATCTATAAAATATTAAGAAAAGTAAAAAAGACAAAATAAATATTTCATTATAAAATTCTTCTTCTCTATAAAATAAAAAAGGAAATTTTTTTTATGTAAAAATAATTAAAATAATTCAGAAAATAAAAAATATGGTTTACTATAAAACTTCTCTTTTTCAAAAAAAATATAACAAAGTGAAGAAAAATTAATAATACAAAATAAAATTAAAATATTTTTTTTCTTTTTAACTAAAATAAAAACTTTTTATATTTTATTTAACAGGAAAAACTATACGTCATAAGAAAAAATAAATTTTTAATTGATAATTTGAATAAAATAAAATATTTTTCCCTTTTTTCATAAAGATGATGATTTTATTTAAAGTTGGAATTTTTATAATAAAGTTTATAATTAAATTTTTCAGTAAAAGATTAAATATTATATATTATTAAAATAAAAATTAAATTAATTATAACATTTAATCCCATAAAAAAATTAATTCAAAAAAAAATTATTATTTTCCTACAATATTAACAAAAACAGTTTGCTACTAATAATGAAAATAAACGTAAAAGTGATATAAATTCAGTCAAATTTATTAATAAATCATTAGTAATAATATAAAAAAATTATTAAAACGTACTTTCCATAATATATATCTATAAAAAATTATAAAAAATGTTGATTATAAGAAAATTCAAAAATTATTTTATCAGTAATAAATTTATAAACAAGAAAATTACTTTAATTATTAAAACGTAATTTCTATAAACAAAAATCAATTAAAATAATTATATAAAATTGTATTTGGAAAAATATTTAATACAATTAGTAACTAACAATTTTTAATTCACTTAAAAATGTACGTAATTTTATAAATCTAAATAGATTCTGTAAACATCATATAAAAAAGTATTTATTTATATACAAAAGAAAGAATTATTTTCCAAAATTTTCTACATTAAATATATTTCAAATTATAATGAATAATTTCTTTAAATCAAAATTATTACAAAAAAATATAAAAAGTTCTAAAAAGGAAAATATAGAACTAAAAATAGTCAAAATGTAGAACTAAAAAAAAAAATCCAAATTTTTTTTTAGTTGATAATAAAAAAATTATCCATTTGCTAAAATAATTTTTAGTTTTTTAATTTAAATTTATAGATTACTAATTTATATTTATATGCTATAATAGTTTTCGGATCAAAATGAACAACAAAGTAAATGCATTTTTACAAAAAAAAAAAGCCTCAAAAAATTAATTTAAGGTAATAGAAAGTAATAGGAAACTAAAAAAATTTAATTAATTTAAATATATAACTTTATTTTTCATGAAGACTGCGATTTCTTATTAACTAAAAATATAAAAATTATCTTTGCGCAATAATAATAAGAAAATTATTAATTAAATAAAAGTAAATATAATTACTATAAAAAAATAAATTTAAAAATAAGAGAAATTTTATACATAACTTTTTTATTTAAATAATTACATACTAACTTACAAAGGAAAAAATAAAATAATAAATCGGAAAACTTATAATTATTTTCTTTCTATAGTACACTTTGCAAATCTCAAAATAAACATTTCTTTAAAATAATAAAATAAAAGTAAATTTAATAGTTAATATTAATTACTTTTCATAATAAAATCTAAAAGTTGAAAAAATTATTATCTTCATGGAAAAGTAAAATCATTACAATATTAAGAAAAATAAAAAAATAAAATAAATTCTGATGGAAAATAAAATTTTCTTTTAAATTTACAAATTTGTACAACTTTATTCCATAATATAATAATAATATATAAACTCAAATAAAGTACTTTTCATAACAAAGTCAGAAAAATTAGAAAAATTACTTCAAAAAAAGCAAAATAACTATAATAAATACTCGAAGTAAAAAAAAAAATTATTATTCACTACGTTTTTATATAAAAGTCTGTAATAAATTTTATATTAAAGTCTGCAAAAATTAGAAAAAAAAACTTTAAAAATTCAATATAACACTAATTAATTAGTAAAAATTATACATAATTATGTCGCATTACTATTTAAGAAAAGGTCTGTATCAAATTTTTAATTGAATAATTTTTATAAAGAATTATATTTATTAGTCCTTATAAAGTGTTTTTTATAATAAAGTTCATAAAATTAGAAAAACTAAAAATAATTATTATAAATTATGTTTTAATAAAAAGTCTGTAGTAATTTAGAAAGAACCAAAAGTAAATAGAGTTCATAATAATATTTCTAATGAAGTAATTTTTATAGTACAAGTTCGCAAAATTAAAAAATAACTTTAAAAAAAAATAAAATAATAAAAATAATTATAAAAAATTATAAAGATGGTTTCTTACGTTTTATATATAAAGTCTTTTCAACTATTTTAATTATATGAAATTTTGAAAAAAATTTAAATAATAATTTCTAATGAAGTATAACTTATTATAAAAGTCTACAAAAATTTAATAACACTATAAAAAAAGATTAAAATATAAAATATTAATTAAAAACTTTTATTAAGAATGTATTATGTAAAAAGAATGTAGAAATTTGTTAAAAAGTTATTTTTGAAAAAATTATAAAGCAAAATAGAAGAAAATTATAAAATTATATATTCCAAAGAAGTATTTTTCATTATGAAAGTCTACAAATATTAGAAAAAACGTTGAAGAATTATTAAAATTAAATAATAACGTTTTATAAAAACATTCTGTTGATTTTTTTAAATAAATTAATTTTAAAACATACCAAAAGTTAATAAAATTATAAATTTATGAATTTCGAGTAACAAGTTAGTAAAATTAATATTATTATAAATATTTTATACACACAAATTACAAGAGAATATTATAATAATTCATTGAAATAAAATTTTCTTTATAAAAAATTACATATTAATTATTTATAAAAACTTTATATAATTAATAAATTATTAAGAATTATAGTTCCGAAATTTTATTAATAATTTTTAGAATTCAAGAAAATTAAAAATACAAAAATAAACATTAGAAATTTCAGTAATAAATTTTTAAATAATATTTTGAATTTACTTTTATTTCAGTAGATTTTATAAAAATCTATTTAGTTCGTTATAAAGCATTTATTAATTTTTAAAAAAAAATAGAATTAGAATAAATTATATAAATTGAGTAATAAAATTAAAATAGTAATCTGAAATACATTTTATATTTATTAATATAATAATTTATTAGTTTCATTTGGAGTAGTATATATTATTTTGGATATAAACAAATAAAAAATTTAGTGATTAAAAAAATAATTACTTGAGATTCCATTTTTTAAATCTACTTATATGAATATTTAATAAATTTATTTTACGTATTTATAATTTTTTTATGTAATTAAAAAAAATACAATTTCCAATACACAAATAAAAATTCAAGAATAAAATTAAAAAAATAATATTATAGTTTTTAAATTTGATAAAAAAGTTATTAATTTCGTTTTAAATTAATTATAAAGTTTTTACATAATTTTAAAAAATTAATATTTAATACACAAAACACAAACTGGAAAACAAAATTAAAAAAAAATAATTTAAAATTACTTTTTATTATATTTATTTATATAAAAATTTATTAATTTCGTTTTAAATTCATGATAAACTCACAAAAAAACAGATTTTAAAATAAATTTATAATAAATGTTAAAATTTATACATAAATAAAACTAAAGAATAATAAACACAAGTAATATTTATAAAAACCTGAATTTCAAAAATCTTCTTCTCTGGTTCAACGCGAATGCTGATCGAAAGTGAATCGCTGCAATCCTTAGCAGCTTCATCAGTCAACTTTTATATATAATAAAAATAGTACCAAGAACATAAAAAGTATATATAATAAAATAGAATAATAAAAAAATAAATCTAAAAAATATTAATATTCATAAATTATAGCATAAATATAAAGAAAAAATACTTTTATTATTCATAAATTCAAAGATTTTATTATATTTAAAAAAAGATTAATGTATTATTAAATTAAATATTAGAATAATAATAAGTTTATAATGGTGATAAATAAAAGAATAAAAAATTTAGAGAAACAAATATTCATTACGATATAATCATAAGTAAACTCAAGTTAGAAGGAACTAACAAGATAGATTTAAAAGAAATTTAATTAATAAAATAACGAAACCTAAAAAAAAAACTGACAAAAATAAATTAAATAAACAAAAAATATTTTAAAAAAAAGCTAACCAAATTTTGATTAGGAGAATTCAAAAAATAATTTAAAAATATAAAAAATTAATAATTTTGAAAAAAAAAACTGAAAAAATTAAATTTAATGTAATAAAAATATTATTTCAAAAATTAAAAAATAACTAAAAAGTTAACAAAAATTAATTTGAATAAAAAAGTAAACGAAGCAATATAAAAGAAAAAATAAACACTTTTCGTCAAATTAAATTCAAAAAAAGAAGCGAAAAGATTTTATAATAAATTATATATATAGTCAAAAGTAAAATTTAACAATTTATAGTGTTTCAAAATTTGTAAAAAAATTCATAAGTAGTTTTCACAAATCAATAATAATAATAAAGTAAAAGTAAAATTTGAATATGAAAATTCCAAAACAAAAACAGACACTAAAAAAAAGTTGATCAAACTTTTTCTTAATCTGATTAACTAAAAGTAAAAAAAAAATAACAAATAAAATTTACCACATAAAATAATTAAAAAAACAAAATTCAATAAAAAAGTAAAAAAAATTAATAAAATTATAAATAAAATTTTAATACTTTATAGAAACGTAATTTTTCAAGGGCATCAGAAGCGTTTGAAATCAACTCACGAATGAATACTTCTCGATCGGAATAAAGAGAAGTCGCAACAATATGAAGTAATTGTTGCGTTTCTGCTTGAAACTGGAGATTTTCAGCGTTTCCTTTTAAATTTTCATTAATAAATATAAGGAATAGCTGAAAAAAATAGATAATAACTAAAGTGAAATTTTAGACGTTATATAAATATTCGTAAATCTTACTAAAAACTTAACGTTCAAAATTTTAATTTATATGTAAGGTATAATTTATTTTTAAAAAATAAAGCCTTAAAGAAAATTCTAAATAATGTAAAACAAGAATATACTAAGGTAGACTAAAAAAAATTACCTTTTATAATTTTTTCTTTAGAAGCACTGTCATTTTTCTTTATCTCTTCAACAACTTGAGCTTCAGGAATGGTTTCGTTAAGCTGAATGCATAAGTTATCATAATAAAATTTTTACGGGATGATAAAAAAAATAACAAACCTTGATACCCGCCCGAAAATTTGCAATAGAACTGCTGTGATAACCCGAAGCCTTAACTTTATTAAAAGCCGCAACCGATAACTTTTCATAATTTCTAATAAACTTCAAAGAAGACTTTTGTGAAATACAAAAGCGAAAGTACAACGGAACTGCCCTTCTTACGCGAAGCAACGAGTTAGACATTGCAAGGAAGTAATAAGTAAAACGTTTGAAATCACAAACATCATAGCACTAAAGAAAAACTTTAAGCTGACTTATCACGTGTTAGGTCACGTGCTATTAAGTAGAACAGTTTTTCGATTAATAAATAGTAATTTTATTTTAAAATTACGATGCCACATCTCTTTTTTTACTAATAAACCGCTTACTCACTTTTATCTGTTCTTTTCCATGCAATGGGTTTAGGATGATCAAGATTTTTATAGGATTAGAGCACTTAAGAATAAAGGTTATTATAAAGTGGAGTTTCATTGAAGGCTTTAAAGTTTATATATTATGTTTTTTGCTTGCTGGTGTCCTACCTCCTCCTACATCTTAATAAAAAGGTATTTTTACGAACTTTTGTTCTGGTGTTATTATCTATTTAGTAAAAGAAAGTTTTTTGGTTAAGTGGTAGTAATGAGACTGTTTTATGTACCCAAGCGTTATACTTTTACGTAAAAGCAATATAAACCGCGAAAAGCTGCGCAATTTATAACTTTTAATTATCGGTTTGAATAAGTTTTTTAAGATATAATAATTTATTTTGTTTCTATCAGTTTTTAATTGTTATCAGTTATCTTTTTTTTCTTTCTTTGGTTTTTTTATAATAAAAATACCAAACATAAACTAGTCAGGATTTACACTTTTATTCAAGGAACTGTGCTGGTATGATAAATTTACTTGAGAAAAATAGTAGGCAGCCAAAAAAAAAATTTAATTTTCCAAAGACAATATCTCTCATATTGCATATGTAAGTTGACCTTTTATTTTTCAAGTTTTTAGAGGTTGGCAAGTCTTCAACTGATCAAAATTTAGTATACCTGGGTTTAACACATGAAGCAGATGATAATTCAATAAACAAAAAAAATTATTGTATAAAATTTTTTTAAGACGACTAAAACAATAATGCGTGCGGAATAAAAGTTTACAGCAACCTCTTAAAAACTTTGTGCTGATAAGCAACTCCACGTACTTAGGTCAAGCAATGTTTTAAGGCGCCTCTTTAAGCCTTCTGGTATTCAAGTTGAGTTTGTTATGCATTGCGTTTGTTATTATTGTGACCTGGCTTATTTGAGTAAGTTATTCATTTATGCTGGAGCAAAAAATACAACACCTCCCTCAGGTTCCTTTAAGCTCATTAGTTAAAGGCCTCTTTTTGGAAGAAGCTTGCTTAAAGGCTCGTTTCCCTACCATTTTTTATTTTATTTAAAAAAGACTATATAATCTTAGGGAAAAGTGGTAGGAAGTGTAGAAGTAAAAGAGGATTCTTTAATTTTTTATTTAGCTCCATCTATAAAAGAATCCATTGTTTCTGTACAAGTTGAAGTTTGTGGGGAAACTCTGAAGACGGCTTGCAGTTTTCTAAAAGCCGGAGTACCTTTTTATTAACTTTCGCCTTACGAAGCTCTTCTAAAATCACGTTTTATCTCTGACCAGGACGAAGTGGCCGTGCAGGGGGAGGTAGTGGAAGAGTATCCGGGAATATTAAAAATTCTTCTAGATTTGAACATCAACTGCACGGCGTTATATGTTTATGCATTCTATAACCTTTAAAGTTTTATCAGCTGCATGCTGGCCTTTTTAATTAGGCTTACTCTCCTCGAGCTGAAAGATCGTACTTTTCTATAGTAAACCGAGACACTATTCGTAGGTTATAAGTTTTTTAAAAGTTCTTCTTTACTCAATTTTTAAAATTTATAGAGAGAAAAAGAAAAATTTGCACCAAACCGGGAATAAAGCGTGCATTTAAAATTTCCTGTTTGGAAAAGTTAAACGTACTACTACTTTGAATTTTTGTATAGTTTCAGTTTTGATTTAAAATTAACAAAGCTGGAGGTTGAGAGCAGTCCAGACTATTCGTATACTCCGCTTAACGAACTTACATCGTTACCGGATAAATCAGAAGTCAATGTTTATGGTTGCACGACGCGCTTTTTGCTCAGTCATATTTATTTTTATTACATATATACTATTAAAGGAGTTGTTTGCTTTATAAAAGGAAAACCGGAAACTTCAAAGAGTAAAGGTTCACCAACTTTCTTCCGTTTGCGTGGGAATGCAGAGTAGTGTTTGCGAATTACTGATTTTCCCTAGAGTTTTACGTATTAATTTCTATTGGAGATGAGTCTTGGGGATCCGAGCACGGTGTACAAATAACAATCTTTATGGTTATTGTTTTTTTAACAGTTAAAAGGAATAATTTCTTAGCAATTATAAATTAGAAAGACGAGGCGGCGTTGCCCCGGTTAGTTCTTGGAGACGTTGTACGAATCCAGAAGGCGACGGTGACTCGTGTTTTTCCTAAATTTTACAGTTGGGTTCATCTTGTTTTGTGCCAGACTAAATTCTATCAGGGAAAACTGCAATTAAGCCTGAAAAAAGACGACTTCCGTTTTTTAGCCTTCAATTCAAAGCAAGTTTTATAATTTGTTTTTCTATCGAGATCGTTCTAAAGTCTCTATAGACGACTTCGCGTCGAGATACTCAGAAAGCTTGCGTGGGGTGGTGTACTGGAGATCCACCACCCGAAGTGCCGCCAGCAAATTCGCTTCTCCTCAGCCACAAGGTATGTAGTTAGCGTTCATCCGGATTTTGTCTGGCGGTTCCGTTCGTCTCAAGGGTTGCTGTGTCGGACTACGATTTCAAGCGTCTTGCTGAATTGCGGAAGTTTGCATCTCAGAAGGTTTTATCCTTTCTTTTTTTCTTCGAGCTGCATTTTAAAAGATCGGCCCGTACAGCTGGAGCTCGGAATCGAGCTTACCTCCCCCCGACCCTACCTGGTCAAGCTGAAGGACCTGCTGCCGCCCTTCGCAAGTGTTACTGTTGTTGCGCAGGTGGCGCGCTGCGTTCACATAAGCTTGTGGATGCACTTCCTTAAGCTTAATACAGCTTTGCAACGTTTCTAGCGAGGAAAAGGACTCGTGCGTTCTCGAGATCATGGACGGATCCGTTCCTCCTCAGTAGTTCCTCCTCTATTTTTCTTGACACCTCCTTTCTATAATATATTTTTTTGTTCAGCATATCGAAGAGCCAAGTTGCCCCCGGACGTGTCCTTGTGCGCGCTCCCGGATCCACCAAGGCATGATACTGTCAGGCGGATAACTGTCGGAGCTCTTATTTATATGTTATACTTTATTAAAAAAGGAGCAAATAGCTGCTCTGCTTCACAAATGGGTCCTTTTTTCCGGCCTGTTTTCCTTACCGGGTGGGTCGCTTTGCTCTCTACTGCTCTTCGGCTCCTGTTATCCTCAGCAGAAAGTGAAGGCGGCGAGTGCAGGGTCGGTCTGAAGGCGTCTCCCCATGCTTTCTGCCTCCTCTCAGACGACGACGAGGACGTTCAAGAACGCCTGGAGTACCGCTACTTGTTCCTTGCACTTTGGTTTTTTCTCCTCACTACGCTATCGGAGCGGATTATGCCGCCAGGGATGGCCATTCGTGTGCCAGCGTAGAATCGACATGGCGGCTACTCCCAATGACGTGACCTCCTTGTGCTCCGGTAGCATCGCTCCTTCTCTCCTTCCACATGGGCTGCGCGTGGTCACGTATTTTTTCAGTAGTCAGCCACCCGAACAGGAAGATTTCCCCGCTTTCCCAGATATTGCAAGAACACGAGGTTCCTATTGCTGCTTGTTGAAAGGATTCTCCCTATGGCGTCACGCTCTTTAGGCGCCCAATACGTTTCGGTGCAGAGCACGTGTCGTTGCGTTTTTTCCGCGCACTCTGACTGGTACGCGTGTCTTCGCTCGTACCGTTGTGTGCTCTTGCGGACTATGTCTATTAATAGCATTTACTTTCGCCAAGTGTACTGCCTGCGAGGACGGTGTCGTATCGCGCCAACAAGGAGCCTGTTTAAAGTGTACTGCTCTTCTTTTTGCTAAATCTTTAGTGATGATGCTACTAATTAAATAGGCTTTCGTGAGAATAACGACCGTATTGTTTATGAGTATTTCTTTGTCCTGCAAGTCACCGATGGGACGGGAGAAATCGACATCATTGTTGCTAAAAACCACGCGGTGCATTCTTGTCTATCTATCGTCCTCCCCTCACTAGTTTATAATAAAGCTCGCCGACGCAGGTCGAATTTTTAAACGGATTATGCCCTGAAAATCTCTACGACGATGAAAGTAAAGTCCACGGTTTGGCTGGTATATTGGCGTTGGCGTTGAGTGGAGAGTACTTTTTGGATTTGTGCATCCAGTCCTACAAAGTTTGCTGCTTGCCATACGCCCCTTTGCACTGCACTGCTTAAATTATTTTGCTTCGAGGTTAACGGAAATATTAAGTATCAGCTAGTTAGGACGAAACTCCGTTTACTACTGCAATTTTAATGGACGCTCTTTTACTATAATTAAAATAAAACTCGTTCACATATTTTTAGCTCAGCATATCCATATTTTAATAAAATAATACGTGCTATTTCTCTTTGTAGGATGTATTCGAAAATTTTATTAGTTTGCTGGCAAGTGTCTAAGTTAACTATATTTTCTACTTCTTAATTCATTTTTTTTTAAAATACTAAAGAGTTTTTAATAAGATTGTTGAACTGTGAACATTCTTGGTAGCTAGTTTCCACTTGGAATACGGCTACTGAAACTAAGCACTTTTTGTAAGAAAAAAAGTTAAAGCATAACACAAAGCAGTAGACCCGAGATTCTAACTTCTTACCAACCTAATAACTTTCGCAGAAAAGAATTAAGTAGAGCTTCTGATTTGTGTATAACAATATTGAAATTGTAGTAATAAGTTAATTGCAATTATTTGTTAATATCTATTAATAAAACAAGTTTTTTATTTTTAAAAAGACTCTTCGAAGATTTGACGAAGCAAAATTTTAAACTGGTCGTTTAAGTTTATAAATAAAAGGCACTGCTCTCGTTTTTGATAGTTGATATTTTGAATAATTACTGGTTAACATCGCGGATGCAACAAAATATTTAATATGCAAAACTTTAAGTGAAAGTTAAACTTTTATTAAGTAGATTCTATTTGTAGAAACTGCGTTAAGCTGCACATTCATCAAATAAAGAAAACAATATTACTCATTTTATAATTTGAGATATTTTGCCTCATTATAGGCAGGAAATCCATTGTTTTAAACTTTTTATGATAAGGCTTATGAAATATATGATTTATAAGCAAAAGTGTGAATAAAAGACCACTATAAAATTATTTGAACAAAACCAATCAAAAAATATTATGTAAAAATTAGAATTTTTAACAACTTAGTATCATAAATGAGATATTATATTACGAACTCTTGAGGTTCGAGTAAAGTTTTACTTATTACTTTACTTTATTCTAAAGACTACTTTAAATAATACAATTAGCAAAAATTACAGAGTGGGACCATGCCTTTTTTCACGTACCCTTATTTAATTTAAAAATATTAAAATATAAAAAGAAAAGGTTTCTTTAAGCTGTCTAAGAAAGAACTTCAATCACTTCAATTTTTTTAATTGTTTTTTTCACGTGAATATCTTAAGAGTCATGGCCAAGTTTAATAATTGGAACAGGCTTTAATTAAAAGAAATCGATAACAAAACATTATAGGTTTCTAGTTTTTCATTTTATTAAAGAATCCGTGCAATTTAAAGACTCTAAAGAGAGCGCTATACTTTAAGAAGGTAAAATACTATTGTAAAACTTAATCGCACAAAAAGGAGCTAACGCAACAGAGTGAGGAGGTACACCGGCTGAACATTCATTGTGTTTTAGTTAATTTTATACATAGCTCCCAAAACTTACATACAATATAGTGCTACCAGGGAAGTACTGAAGTGTCCCTAAGCTTTAACAAATAAACTATTTATACAGACGCAGCTTCGTTTTAAAAAATAGATTTGTATTGCAATATTAGTTAACGGTTGTTCAGTAATTAGGGACATGAGAAGGCAGTGTTACTGATTTGCCTTTTGCAAAAGTCGTGTGGCTTGTAATACTGATTTTAGCTAGCTCCAGCAACTTTTTAGATTACTACTTCATTAAACATGGTTTTTCTTGTTCTTTGTTAAAATTACCCTGTTAGGCTAGAAAGAAAACCAAACAAGTGACCAAACAAAAAACTGTGAAGCACAATTAAAGGTTGGCAGAATGAAATTTATATGTGTAAGGTTGCTTACATATGTATGATCTGTGGTGTGGCTGCAGTTATCATATTTAAACTAATAAAGGTTAAACAATGCATCATGACAGTCTGTTTCATATAAAAAATTAATAAATCGTTTTGTAGCCCTGACTTTAAGTATGCGATAAGTTAGGCTGAGTTAAAACCCAACTAAAGGATAAAACTTTCCTTTTAAAAATCTAAGCTAGCAGCGAGCGCACCAGTTATTAAAAGACCAGACTTAATTTTATTATAAAAGATATAGCGAAGGAGGCCTTAGCTTGCCTGAAATACTGTAGTAGCCACAATATAGAAGTTTAATACATTTACTATTGTAAATATAGAGAAAAATAATCTTTTCACTTTTATAGGCTTAAAGGGGGAATTTGAGGTATGTCCCTTATATAGCCAACGACTTACAACAAATTTGTTAATATGCTACCATTTTATCAACATTTGACATAAAAATTTTAAACGAATTTCAATCAGATATTTTTTTGTATAATAAAGATTTCTGTGCGTTAATAAAAATAATATTTACAGCCTTACTTTGATTTTTCTTAATAAACTTCTACCAGACCACTCGAAAATTATATACTGAATTATAGACGACTTACAAACAAGCAATGCCATTCAATAACGCTCAAGGAATTTTATATAACCTTTTTTTCACCTAAAGGTTTAAAATGTTTCGTTTGCTCCCTCTTTGAAATCGCCAATATGAAAGGAGGTTAAAAATTATAAATTTACAAACTTTATTAAAAAATAAAAAGCGAAGAAATTGAGTAAAGATCACAGGAAACGATTTATCTTACTGAGTAAACCGGGCTACGCCCTCGCTAAAATCAAACGGCATATATATAAAGTTTTATAGTGTTATTTCTAGCTTTTAAAAGCGTAGTGCTCTACAAGCGGAATGTAGTTCCTCTAACTTGTCACGAATAGGGAAAAACGAAATATTTTACTAGAATAGCTTGCATCAAACACCAAAGACCTGAAGCCTTTAGCTGACGTATGCCCATCTCCCTTTTCTATATATTTATTGACCTTTCAATAATCATTGCTAACTGCATAACCCACTAAAAGCTGAATCTATTAGAATTTTCTTACTGGGCTAATCTAACAAATCAGATTTGCTTTACATAATTTTTATTGTGCTTTAACTTTAACCTTTCTAACGCAGAAGCATTTAAAACAGACCATCGTATCCGTGATCGTTCTTCGGTAAATAGACCTAAGTTATAGTTGTGCCTAATGTTCAGTGAAACCAAATAGCAGGAGCGACATTTTACAAAGCAAAAATGTTAGTTGTAAAAAAAGTCCTTATTTAAAATTTGGTTTAATAAAAATCTTACGTAAGCAAGAAATCGAAACTGAAATTACATGTTTAATAGTTAATAACGACAGACTTTTGCGAAAGTAAAAAAATATATATTTTTTAAGTAACAAAGACTTAAAATTAGCTATTAAAATTAATTTAAAAGTTTAACTTTTAGTTATCACAAATTATTAAAGTCTTTCTTTAATAAACCTAAGAGCTTTTCTCCTTCAAGATTAAAAAAAAAACATTTCACTGTTGCAAGCCACTTTAGTCTACAGAGTTGCGATCAATAAAGAAAAGAACTGGTACTACTGTGCCATTTAAGAATATTACCAACTTTAGCGCGCTTGATGTAAAGTGTGTGTTTAAATAAACTGATTATAAAACTTAGAATGAGGCGCTCACACTAATAAAGACCTTAAAGCAGACTTAATATTAATATTAAACTCGAAATTTGGTCCGTATTAATATCATGAACTCATAAAAAGTCTAATCGCTGCAACAAAAAGTACTGTAACTTTATTTTTATCTTTACTTAAATATTAATAAACCCAATTTCACTACACAAGTTTTACTGTGACTACAATAAAATTTATAAGATGCTTCATATACTATAAGTTATAAACACTAGATAAATTATGTTCAGGTAACCAAAAGTTAGAATAGATTATATTAATAAAAATATTATAAACTATTAAAAAAAAGAGTTACTTCTCCTTTATATAATAAGTCATCAATCCCCCTCCCCACCCCTCCCCCCCTCTTTCTCTTTTTTAATTTCTTTAATTTCAAGCATTAAATTAGTTAAGTTTAAATTAAGTTTCTTTTTTAAATCTTTTACTGCAAGATACATACTTTCTAAGGAATTTTTGTCCAAGGGACTATACTTAAATTCGAACTCCTGCAAAAAAAGAATAGGTTATATAAAAAAGACTAAAAGTTTTATAACGATATTGTAACAAGTAGAAATTATTAAAAAATATACCTTGTTTTCATCGTTAGCAATAACTGTCGCCTTAACCAACGCTACCTTCTCCATAACAATCATAAGGAAAGGTAAATACTAATAAAGAGAAAAGCATATTATTAAAAAGCAACCATAAACCAACAAGTGACTTTTTTTTTAATTGTAAGCAAGCTAACTAACGCCTACAACCTTAATGACCGGCGCCGCCCTAGTTTGTCCGGCTTAAAAACTTTGTTCGAAATGGAACTGCTGCCGTTTCTACAGACATTTGTACCGCTAGTGAGCTCATCAACTTACATAGCCACGCTTTCTACTGTTTCGCGGTACGTTCTTCTTTGTAAATATATTAATTTATGATGAGAAAACCCGCGAAAATTTAATTGTAACTACGCACAATACTATTTATTCATAAAACTAAGCAGTCTGCGTTCAATTAGGTCAAGAATTTGTAAATTCATCAGTAGTATATAGAATAGAGGATGCTGTCTTGGCGGATAACGGTATACACACCAGTTTTGTCACACCCATGGCAGTGAACGACATTACCTCTGTTATGTTTGGATTATACGTTTCTGTTATGAGCTTTATAAAAAAATAACTAGTAAGGATATTGTATAATAGTTGATAAAACTTTTAAAAGATTTTTACTTAGTATGTTAGAATTATTTTTTTAAAAATTATTTACATTTTTAAGAGGATGTTGTGAAGGTTAACTTGAGTATGAAAAGACCTTTTAAAAGATATTGTCCTTACTTAAATTTTGTGAAAGTGCTTTGAAAATTTAAAGCATCTAGAGTTAGTATGGTGTGAAGGAGAAGATTTTGTTAAAAGGAGTTTATTTCTTTTATTTTGCATATAAGAAAGTAGTCGTTTCTTTGCAAGTTACTTAAAGGAAGTTATAGCGTTTAAAGTAACCGATGAATTTTAAATAAGCCAATATACACCTTGTTTCCCATTAAAATATTAGATGCTATTTTATCCTTTTAAACAATAAAGTAGGTTTATAATCGTTACTTGATATCTCGTTTAGTAGTAGTTAATGTGTATAAAAAAAGTTATTAACTAACTTATTGCGCATATATGCTACACCACCAACCTTAAAACTTGTTGGGACGTAAATTATTAGAAATAAAATTAATAAACTTTATAGTTTCGTATTGCCAAGCCTCAAACTTTAAAGTTTTTTAAAGCAAAAAATTTTGCCTAATGAAAGAAAATTTTAACTTAATTCTTTCAACGAAATATTTTTTGTGAACTTGAGTATTATAAATATAAAATAAATAAAAATACATTGCAGAATGCATAAAAATTTAATATAGGTAAATCGAAACCTATAAAAAATTACAGTATTTTATAATCTATATAAATATTATAAAATCTTGAACATAGAACCTGGTGCACGAGTCGTACTAACATTGGCACTTGCAAAGTGTATTAGTTATTTAGTTATCATGCCGTATTGTTAACAGCATTAATTCAAATACGGCTTGTGTCGTATTAATATAAATATGAGTAAAACCCAATTAACTTTAAAATATAATATACAAAAAATCTTAACAATAGATTAGAGATTTCAAAAGGGCCCATGCTTTTTAGCTAGTTCGCTAGTTAAAGCTTATTATAACGAAACGGAGCTGCACTGGTGTAATCTGGGATAATTGCTCTTTTATGCACTTATCGCGTTTCTACATGCTTAATAATAACGCCTTACGTCGTTTGTATAAGATTTTTAAAAAAAAGGATGACCTTTCAAGAATTTACGTTAAAGCTATCTTCGTAGTTAATTATTAGCACGAAGAGCTTAAACTAACTCGTCTTGAAACACGGACCAAGGAGTCTAACGTATACGCGAGTCTTCGTGGCAAACTTAAAGACCCAATGAAAGTCACAGAGTTGTCGGAGAAATTCAGCGTTTTTTATCTATTAAAGGTGCGCGCGAAGTCGTAGTTGGTAAGGGGGTTTGTGTAAATTACAATCAATTAAAAGCGAGTATAAGAGTGTCCTTGAATTCAAAAAGTAAATCTAGTTGCATGCATATGTTAAAAATCATAGATTCCTCAGATAATTTGATTTTAGATTTATTTATATTAGGAGAAAATTGTTTAAAACAAATGAAAATTTTGTGGACGCTGCCCCTTCTTCTCCCCTTTTCCTTTCTTTTTTTCTATTACGTTATAATCACGTATTTATTTTGACTTAAGAAGATTACTTAACTCTAGATCTTGTATTTATCAGATAATTAATTATTTTTGTTCATTTCTTTAATTTATATATAATATTCTAAAAAATCCTATTTACTTTTCGAAACTATTAAGAAATTCCTACGGTAGCCACTTATAAAGGCACAAAACGCGAGCAAATTGTTAGCGCACTTTTCAGATTTAAGACCAATTTGAAGTGAATACGCAATTTATCTATTTTTATATCTATGATCAATGCAAATAAAAGAATTGAGTCACTTCTTGCTCCGCAGGTTTCTCTTTTTTTTGTGTTTGTTTGTTGGTTAATTAATGAAATGGGCTCCTCCCTTCTGGAAGCCGAATCACGAATGCTAATTTATTAGATACTATTGAGGAGCTTTGTAAAGCTGACGGCTGCGAAATTGATGTTACAGGACCCTGAAAAAACGTCTTCTATAAAAAACGCGACAAAAAGACTAAAAGAACCGATGGAATATTGTTCAATTAGAATTACTAATGCTAAACCTTACTCTGCTCTCTAAATACTTAACGAGCCTTGAAAAGAAGAAGTCTTAAAAGAGAAGTGAAGGAAATAATTTTATAAAAAAGGGCATTGAAATAAATTATAACAATACTATTAACAACCACATTAATAACAGTAAAAACAAAAAGAATAATAAATTTTAGTAATAATACTTTTGCAAATAACCTTGATAGATAAATTATTAGATATATCACTAAAAATATTTCTTATAATTGTTACGAAGATACCCTTGACTTGGAGAATGAACAACAAATTTATGCCCGAAATACCTCCCGCTACTCCGGGGCGCTTTCCGCTCCTGCACCTCCCAGGAGATATAATAAGAGCTCGCCTGTGACCCTTGCGAAAAACATTAGAATCATTTTTAAAAACCTGCCAATCAACGCACCAATAATATTCCGAAGTCTAAGAATACGCGTCTAGGTATTATAATATTCCCAGCCATAATGGACGAGTATCGAGCCACCATTATGCCAATGCGTTATGCAGCGCTACCTCTTTTCATCTACCAACTTCAGAGGGCAAGCCTTTAAAGTCTGCTCATTGCAGAACCTATTGCCACCTCGACCGTCCGAACCGTCGATTGAGACATGCACGCAAGACATCTTCCCCCCCCCCACGTGACAAGGATGCACGCGGAAGACACTATCGATGGGATACAGAGAAATCGATCTTTACAAATGATGCTAGTGAATATAACGAGGAGTAATCTACAAAAGCTGTTGGATTTCAAGAAGGTTTTCTCTCTTCAAGTTAGGGTGGAAGAACTCCGAAAGAGTACTCAGGTCGGACGGTGCCACTGCTGTAATGCATTTGGACACAGCGCAAGTTTCTACCCTGCAGCCCCCGTTGAATAAGTGTGGTGAGAGCCACTTGGCTGCACAGTGCACGAAAGCGCGGAAAGTCTCCCAGTTTTTCTAAATGTATGACGCACATTGCCAATTATGGTGACTGCAAACATTATCCGCAAAAACCTACACCATTTAAATAAACTGCTCTACCAACACTTTAAAAACAGACCTCGTCATTTCCTTATACCGCTCGCTTGGCCTTAAAGACAACTCTTCAGACCAACCCCCAACAACCGCAACTGTGGCTTCAAAAATTGCTTTCAAGTTTGACGACCAACCTGTGAACAATGGGTGGGATGGTGAACTGCCTAATTTCTGTTTACAATGGTTTTTAGGCAACAAGCACTTCATTATATCCCGTCTTCTCTTTTGGAAGGCTGATTGCCCTCTACATAGGAAACAAGGGTTACAGGAATTGATGCCACGCGAAAGAATTGACTTGTTTGTTATTAGTGAGACTCATACTCTTCCCAACGTTCCATTCAATCTCTGCAATTTTTGACGTACCGTTAAGCCTTGATAAAGCGGTGGAGAGCGCAGTTACTTTGGTCAGACGAGACCTACACATTGTGATATCTTTGCTAGTTCTGCAAAGCATTGACACGGTTGGAGTTTGCCTTTACTTAATTAGCCAGGAGCCCATGTCGGTTATCGCAGCTTACAAGTCCCCAGTAGGTCACTTATTACTACAGATCTCTGCCATTTTTAGAAATTTCTTTAGATGTAGTAAGTGGAAGCATCCCTCGTGCATGAGCCATGTCGATTACTTTAAAGGCTGTACCCCGATCTTACACCGACGAGCGTGAACTGCGAGTCTTAGAACCACAGTAAGCACGCAAATGGCGAAGGCATCAGACGTATCCATCTGCCAGTTCTTCCTGGTTTAAGTGACGATAAGGAGTTGCTGAGGACATAAACCGGAACTTTTATGAGCTGGGCTCAATTCCCCGAGGCTCTATAAACTTTTTTCAACATCTTCCGTCATACTCAGGCCGCCCGCTCTATTAACGTTTCTGTTATTAAATTCGAGGGCGCTTTGACCAAATCTTACCACACCGCCACGACAACACGTGAAGTTGTTTTGCCCTAACAGCTTGCCTGATGAATTGAAGGCCCTCATCTGCGAGTGGCGACGCCTTTTTCTAGTGACCACGGTACCTGAACACCCCGAAAATAAATTAGCGCTTAATAGAGTACAATGCCGCATTTGAAAAAAGCTTTTGGCTCTTTACAACCGATTGTGGGAGACAACGTTAATTAATATATCGGATGATAACACCAACGGTCGCGTATCTTTCTGGAAGTTTATTAGGAAATATAGGGAGCGCGTTAACCATTACCTGCCATGGGTGACGGCAATAATGTAGCGAGAAATGATGCTGACAAAGCGACACTTTTTACATACTGATGCCACTCTGTGTGTACCACTTGCTTATTTAGTTGCTGATAAAGTGCTTGTAAATCAAACTTCCTTGCTGATGCAGAGGAACAACTTGAGCCAATCATCATAGTCAAAATCATAGAGATTGTTAACGCTTTACAAAGACGAAAGTCGCCTGACCCCGAGGGCATCATCAACTATTGTTAAGCAATTACCAATGATGGCGGTAGAGCGCCTACGCTCTCATCAACTCTACGAAGTCTCTCTGCACCTTCCCATTGCACTGGAAGACAGCAACTGTTGTGATGACCCCGAAGACGCCACGACCAGCATCTACGCCAAGCAAATACAGGTTTATCAGCCTCTTGTCAGCTGTTGGCAAAATAGCTGAGGCGGCCTTATTATGCCGTTTAAAAGAATTTGTTGACGCAAGCCACGCCCTGCCTGAGATCCAATTTAGATTTCGACAAGGACACTCCACGCCCCAAGAATTCCTTCGCTTTACAGAGTGGACGCCCCGTGCCTTTAATTAAAAGAAGACAACAGGCGCTGTCTTTCTTGCCGTCGAAAAAGCGTTTGACCGGCTTTGCCATAGGGACTTGCTTCACAAATTGCGCGACATAGCTCTTCCTATTATCCATTTTAACGTGCTTAAATCTTACCTTTAAAACAGCGATTTAATATACGTGTGGGCGTGGGCGATGCCCGATCGTCCTTACTCTTTGTACTTTGTGTATAAGACGTGTTACAGCCTGAGGCCCCCCCCCCCCCCCCCCACCCCCCCTTCCTCACACACACGGACTGCCTTTTTTCTAGAATGACACGGCGATTTACTCCTTGTTAAAGAAGTCACCTGCGCTAACGTCTGCAATACTACCTAGTGACGCTTGCCAACTGTTGTCGTCGTTGGAAAATTATTACTGTGGAGAAGAGCAAAGCCCTTTTTATTATATAGAAGCGCACTACACCATTACCGCCGCTGACCTTTAGAAGCAAGGTACTCCTTGGTGTCCTCAGGCGATATAGGGGAGTCATAATTTAAGGTAAGCTCTTGAGGCAACCACCCTTAGACTATATCATTGCGAAGATCAATGTGGCGGTTTGAATCCTTTACCCTTTACTTTTTGCCCGAAGCAAACTCTTACTGCACGACAAACGTCGCTTTACTTGTTGTGCATCCTACCGATCATGACTGGGACTTCGGCTCATCGGCAATAGTCTCTTCGCTTCAAGTGAGACAAAAAAGCTGAAGAAATTTTTTTTTCTTTTAGAATATCAATAATTAAAACCCCAAGAGCAAATTATAACACCAACTTCCTTGTAAGACTGTCGTGGTCAAAATATGGTTCTTTTATTAGAGATATGCAATCCTTATGGAAATATTGTGCACATTAATGCAGCCTACATGCTCAAACACCAATAAAGATTCAACCATGAAACAATGTGGACACGGGCGCCTACCAATACTAACAGGTTAAATACGTAAAACCGTAACCCCGGGATCTGGAGTAGTCGTGATAGCTCAGCAATTAAAAGCATAGTGCACATATTTAAGTTAGTGAAATCGATTCCTACCAAGGAAATACCCTTTATTGGGCTTTCATAAACGTTATTACATAGTAAACAGTCATTCAAAGCTTACTAGAATATCTGCTTATATGGGTCTTTATCACTGAAAACACAACTTTATTCCAGCAAGTAAGCTTAACTAAATAGTTGTATTCATTGTAAGGAGTTTGTCTTTATGGAATAATCAAAAAATATTTTAGCGCGAACCCGTGTTTTATTAAAAACTATAGGTTTGGTCACGGAAGTCCTTACTTAAAAAAGATTTGTCCGAACATTCCTTATCTTAGAAGGGAAGACTAAAATATGCTTGATATAAAGAATGAAGAAAAAGATAAACGAGTTTAATTAAGTCCAATGCAATTTTAAATTTGCAATTTTTTTATAAAGATGCTTTAAATGCGAGAATTAGTGTTGTTGGTAATGACGCAAAATCTAAACATATAGAATACTAATTGCTAAAGTAAATAAGACATTTAACCTTTTAAATTAAGGGATTCAACGCCACAATAAATACGTTAAAAAAATTTATGAATTACCACAACAGCTATTATGGAGAAATAAAAAAAACCGATAAAGGTAGCGAATTTATTAACTATAGTTTCAATTAAGACTTTTCAAAAGGAGGGGATTAAAACTGTAAAGAGGTTCAGAACTTATCTAACATGACCTGAGATAAACAATCAAAGTCTTTCAAAATACAATGGAGAGAGGCTGTCCGTTATGCAGTCTCAAGCCTCAATTCTAGATGTCATCCTAAAGAAGGGCGAACAACTCACGCCTTACCAACTTTTTGATTTTAGCTCCGGCCTTGATTCATTAAAACCATCAGACTGCAAAGTCTTATACATATATATTCCGAACTTTAAAAAAAACGCTAGAGTGCCTTCAGAGGTGTTCTTCTTTCTAAACCAACAGCTTGCACAGACGAATATGATAGACTCGGAATCAACACACCAAAAAATTAAGTTGTTTTTAAGACGAGTTAATACATTTCAATAATAACATAAATTTAATCTACACGTAAATCTTTTTAGAACTAATGAATCAAAAAAATCCCGTATTAATAAAAAACCCAAGAATTTACTTAGATAAGTTTACACATAGTAAGGCAAACAATTTTGAGGAAGTTGAGAACAACTTAGAAAACATCGTTTAAATAAATTAACCTTCGTTAAGCACAGAAAAAAACGACCCGAAGCCGCTAAATGACAAACCAAAAAGTCTTTTACCTGTAGTATTACCTAATAAAAACCTCATAAGAAAAGGTCGAACAAAGTTAATATCTTGGAAAAGATAAAGAAACAAAAGCAGAATATATCTGCTTTAAATATTAGGAATAGAATGCCTGAAAGCAAGAAAAAATACCAAGATATGGAATGCTTTTCAAACAAATAACAGGACAATGCAATCAAAAGGCCCTCCGAAAGTAATACCAACACACTATTTAAGTACCTATAATTATGAACGCTTTTTTAACTCATGAAACTTACAACATATTAAGAAGTGAAGCAATCAAGAGTAAATATTTAAATATATTCATCGGCTATAAACAAACTCACTTCACTACTAGAGTATGATTTTGAAATAATAACTGAAAATAGTTTTTCTAGAATAAAATAATTAAAGCTACATATTAACACCGACAAATAATAAAAACCCAGCTTAGTTACCGTAGACTTTTAATACATCCTATTTCCGAGTATTAAGACTTTTCTTAGCTTCAGCCAAATCACGAAGTTTCCCGACCATGCAGTGGAGATAACGGCATTTTTACATAGTAAACTACAAATTAACATTTGTACATACACTGCAAGGTATAAATTTTTCAAAAAAAAAGTTATTCTATTCTCAAAGAAGGCTAAAGGAGCAATAACCTAAACACCAAAAAAATGCATTAAAACAAGTATTGCTTTCAATGATCTAAAAGAATCAGCGATACTTTTCTATCGAGCCTCGTCCACAAGGCTAAAAGTACTATTTTTGCTTTGGGTTTGCTCTGGGTAATGCTACTATTTTTACCCTCCAGAGGGACATTATATATAATTAAACCGCAAAAAGCACGTAAAGAGAACGGTAACTTGTTTTCTCTGTCGAGGCATGCCCATGTAGGAGCGCCTTCTATCTTTTTAGCTTCTTAAACGGCTTGTCTTGAGCGAGCGTCCTAGACTCGAACTGGAACTACAGCGGCCCAAGCTATTCAAAGGTCATGGTTAAAAGTTAGGCCACGGTTGCTATCAAAGTAAATTAAATGGTTGTGGGTATTTACTTTGTTTATTATTATTAAGAAAGGGAACCAAAAAATCTTTCCCGACAGTATGACAAAGAGTATATAAAGTAGACACGTGTGTAGCTGCTTCCCTTTTCCCCCTACCCTCTTTCGTTTTTTCTACTTTTCCTTTTGCTTATTACAGCCCTCACTAGTTTTAAGGCGCTATTTTAAAACCCTACACTGAAATTCTGTATATTTCAAACTATAAATATAATTTTACTGTATACACCAAATATTACAGTCAATTGGTTCCTTATACACAATGCATTTTGAAACTCTTAAAACTTACGTACATTTGTTACTCCGGGGTACATGGTGATAAAGATATGATTTATTTTTGATTAAATTTAACAAAAACCTATTATTATGAACTTTATGAAGGAAAAGGTCTACTTTCCACTGAACAGAGAAACTCGATAGGTACTCATTTACGAAATTTATAAATAGAATAACATGAGGAAAGTAAGTTAGCATTTAGGGAATTGCCACGAACTATCATTTGTAAAGATAAGGCGCCGTTCATTTTAGTTAACTTTCCCCCTTTTCCGCGGACACGACTTAGATTAATAACAGAGGTCTGCAAATATAATTTTTTTTCAGCTGCATTAAATATTTTTGGTAAAGTTTATATTTATGTTATCTAGGATGACAAACCCAAAAGACCTCCATTTCTCCCCTATCACGTACATTTTTTGCAAAATAAAGGGGGTTACAACAAAATTTTATAACAGCGATGAAAAAAAAACACTAATTTTATTGCATTGAACTAAGCGCAAATAATTCCTTCATGGTATATTTATCATTATCCGTTCACTCTTTTTGTTTGGAAACCCTTTCTTCTTCTCGTTGATGCCCCTCCGAAAATGCTTTTGGTTTCCATTTTCCGTTTCAGTCAGCTCGCATGCTCGCATTCCATCCTCCTGGGTAGCGTCTTTCGAAAAACAGCCTGTAGGAATCGTTCGCCCTGCTCTTCAGTATGGGCTCCCAAGTTTTTGGGGAAAATAGTCGGCATGAGAGTTTAAGAAATAAACTTTTTAGCTTATCTTGCAACTATGAGCTTTATATGCAGCCAAGAGGCGTTGAACATTGAATTTGTAGAGAGGAACTTTAGTGTTTTCCCAACACTTGTGCATTATGTGTTAGAGTTCCATGCCTTTTTTGCTTTTTATCCCATTGTTTGTAAAGCGAGGTTCAAATAGCAGTTTCAACTTGGCTTCAGAGAGTTATAAAAACTTGGAAGAATATGTGAAACATTCTCTTTTGCAAGTAATTTCACAAAAAAGTAGGGATGTTTTGTAAACCAGCCTGCTGCTCCAACAACATATGATAGTATGAAATCTTCCTTTTTCTATTTTTATTATTTTATAGATTTATTCTTATAAATATTATTTTAAAGCAAGAAATAATTATTGGACATGATTTTTTAAATTCTAGATTTTAGTTGAAAAGAAATTACAATATAATTGCCTTGATAGAATTTTTTACTATTTTTTCCGGTTTTAGTGAGTAAAATTCTTGGAACAGTAAAAAAATCTTTGGCAGTTTTTTTAGTTGCAATAAATACCGTTTTTATTGCAGTTAGAGTAATGAGGAGTACAGAACTTATCGGCGTGCTTTACGTTAAAAGAAACGTAGTTGACCTAGTTTTCATACTACGTGACGTTAATTTTACTTTTAGCTAAATTTACTAAAACTAAGAGTGGTGTGCTTTATTTTAATTTATTATATCACAATTGTTTAGTGGAGGAAAACCCTCAAAAACTTCTTTTTTTAGGAATTTTTTGACGATTTTTACCTTTATTTCACCAAACGATCCTCTATGGCTACTTTAAGCTCTTTCTCAGATGAAAGCCGATAAGTATAACAATGGATTATTTTTAATCTAAAAAAAAGAATTTATGAAATGTTATTCTGTAATGTGTAAACACGCTAGAGACTTCGATATTGTAAATATTTATCTAGTAGAATACTTATTTTAGTAGTTTCTAAAGCCACGAATTGTTGGCGAACTTTTGATTTAGGAATTTTTTCGATTATTACCGCCCTTAATTAACATATAAACTATCTTTATAATTTTAAAGTTACTATTAGTTAATCTGTTATTACTAATTTGGAATATCTTTTTATTTTTAAGTATATCGAAGTGTGCTTTTATATACGCATAGGAGTAGGTAAACGCAATTATAGCTCCTGAGTTAATTTCAAGTTGTATATTTTAACAGTTGTTTATAATTATGTTAAGTGACAGTATTTTTCAATTCTCCCCTGCTTTTAAAATGGCGTTGACAGTACGATATTCACCGAAACTAAATCCCGGCGGTCAACTGAATAGGGTTTAGTTGGAGTCCTTCTTATGTAGTATTACTATAAGTTATTGTTCCAAACTTGATATAGCAAAGGTTAAAAACAGGAGAACAGCTTGTTTATTTAAAGAGTTGCTAGCGGATATACTCAAACGTAGACTTCAATGTGCATAAAAAAACTAGCTATATTATACTATAACCCACACAAAAATATTAAAAATTGCTAGAGGAGCCTTTATAGTAAGTTATAGTCTCTTGCTTAAGCACTATTTACAAAAGATTACAAACATTTTGGAATTTTGGGTGCACTTACAAATAAAACTAAAATATACATGCCAAAGTACATATATAAATTTAAAAGATTCCTTGATGTCCCGTGAATAGTGTCAGATTTCCCTTAACAAAGTAATGCAAAAACTCAACATTAATATGGGACACCTTTGAATTAAAAATATACATGAAAAAATAATTAAACGATATATGTTGTAAAGATAGGTATAATTTTAAAAAAATATAGAAAGTTTGGCAATAAAAATAAAATTCAGACCACATACAAGTTTTAAAGTAATTTATAAAACTTTAAATTCCTTAAATAGAAAACGAGAAAAAAGCTCTATTCCAATGAGCTTTAAATAAAACAGTTTGCTTTTATTATTTGCTTTCGTTAAGTATGTACACGCAAAACTCTATTGTTAGGGGCCTGCCAACTTATTAATTTTCCTTAGAATTTTTCGTCTAACGGTTTTTATGTTAAAGACCCTAGTATTAAGAGTACAATTTAGGCCAAAAAAATTAAATGAAAATTAAAAATTTAAAATTATTTTTATTATGCCTGGTAAACTTATATATATATTCGAAGGAAGATGTTATCCCCGAAAACTATAATTATGTATGGGGAAACCCTGTAATGTGGGGAGAAAACGTCCCAGAAAAGGTGAGGCAAGGATTTTATGACCCATTAGTGATTAAATGTCAAAGCATGTACTTGCGCTATAACGAAACAATGGCTGTTTGGCTTGGCCCGGAAACCCTTTCGCTCTGCCATGGAAATAGCAGGGACATCAGCCCTCAAGCCTACCTCGTGAAGACTTTAACTTATCCTGAATTTATTCAACATTTTAAGGAGCATAACATAGATGCTGGCCTTAAACCCCTCGATAAATGGTTCACTTATAACACGACAAAGAGAATGTGTGAATGCATAGACTATTCGGGCACAACGTACTTTCTTACGAGTAACTCATCACAAATTACATGCAAAGAAAGAAGAAATCCGCACCCTAATGATTGCAAGCTGTTTCTTACATGCGACCCTGATATGGGTCAGAGCACGTACACATGCCAAGGTGAAACTATTTTCAACGGGGAAAGCTGTGTTTCTAGAAGTCAAGTCGATTGTAGCAGCAGTCTTAAGTCATGCTTCTTTTCGATATGGTCAGAGTGGCTATTAAAATATAATGTGTTCAATGGTACTTATAAATATATAAGAGAAAGACAATGCTATTATTTTGAGACACGCAATCATTGTAAATATTGCATTGGAAGTGTTATCGAAGAACAAAGTCCCAAGGAAAGTTCAGAATGCCAAGGTGGGGTGTGGTCAACATGGAGTGATTGGACAAACGAATCCTTTAATAAAAAACTTACAAACAAAAGAGAACGTATGCGAAGTTGCGTAAACTCGTCATTTGAGGAAGAAACACCGCCAGTAGTCCAAATAGAAACTCAATCAATTATCCTGGACTCTCAAGAGCAGAAAGATGAAGTTAATAAGTCTTTACCTCTAGTCGGAGGTTTACTTGGTGGGGCTGCTGTATTTTTTATTATTTCTGGCGCAGGTTTATACTACTTCGCCAGCAAAAATCAAAAAAAAATTACCTTGCCTCCAGATTTTTTCGTAGACCGGAGCAAATCACAGACTTATTCTTCTCCAGATGTAACATTTGATAAAAACATGTATATATCCCAATAAGGACTTTGGGTAAAAGGATAAGAAAAAAGGCTATAATTCTAATGGTACTAATAAAAAGCAACTTTAAACTTTATGGGTCTATATTTATAACTGAATTCTAGTTGATATTTAATTAACTTTGTACAAAACTAGATGGACTGGAGGTGACAAAAATCATGTAAAAGTCCTTCTATGTTAGCCATGCTTTCATAATTAATCAAGAAATTTACTTAGTACAAAGGATGGAAAAGGGCGACCAACTTTTGTATGTTTATGCGTTTTGTTAAGCGAATTATTTATTAAGATTACCAATAAAATTTACAAAAGAGACAATCAATATAAATTTTGAAGAGTTGAATTCATTTATATGAGCCCGCACAAGCTTAATAAAGATAGGGTTTTTTAAAACTTTTACGAGCTATAGTAGGATACCAAATATTGAAAAAATATAAAATTTCTTTAAAGTCAAATAGTGAGCCTTTAAAAAGTTTGTATGTTAATGAGTAAATGTAACGGCTGGACTGGTAGCAACTTTAGATATAAATGTATTACACTTCAAATGGATGATACAGAAAACCTAACCTTGAGGAAAACTTACGCAAGAATTGATTATAGCCAATATACTATAAAGGCAGGTAGTTTCAATCGAATGAAACAAGAAACAAATAATTATTTTTAAGAAAAAGTCTTTAGCCCGTGTGCTAACTGTAGTAAATAATGCGGAAATTTTCCTTTTTACTAATGTTAGTAAAAATGAAATTTTTTTAGACCTCAAGAATTATTTGCAGGTATCAAGTAGCTAAATAATAAAAGATACATAAAAACCGGAAAAGCCTTTGCCACTTTTGACATCTGAGAATTTTGCCATAAATAATAAACAGGTTCGCAAGAGTGAAAGCCTCTCGATCGCAACGCGAAGCAAATTAAGAGGACTTACTCTAGCTGATCCTTGTAAATTATATAGGAAAGGCGCTACAACTTTTTTTTAATAAAACGAAGCAAAATAGAAAAAGTATCGCTCAAATGTTTATTATTATTATGTTTGTTGTTCGGTTAGAAGTTTAAGCTTGAGGCGCTGTGAGCAAAGTTTCTTCTCAAGTTTCTCCATCTTACCCTTTGCAGAACTGAAAAAAGAGCTATTAGTGTAGGCGGGCATTGCTTCAAGTAGTTCCAGGTTGCGCAGTTTTTCCAGCAGCTGTGCGTTTTCCTTCTCAAAAATGGCAAGTTTTCTCTCAGAAAGCTTCTGCAGTTTCGTGCTTTCCAATTGGAGGCGGAGTTCTTGATTACGAACCCGCAGTTTCTCTATAAGTTCCTGACGCCGTTTTCTTTCGTTCGCTATCACCTCGTAACGCTTCTTCAGCATCTGGAACTCTTCCTCGTTAAACTCCTCTTGTTCTTCTTTTTTTTCGAAGCTACCGTTCCGCTGAAGCGACCTGATTAGTTTCTGAAGCTCAACATTTTCCCTTCTCAACAGGTCAAGTTTACGCTGGTTTTCTTCTTTATTTAATCTTTTTCTTTCTTGAGCGGCCACTGAGAGTTGGTTAGCATCTTTTTGGGTCAGCCTTCTAGTCTTAAGGAGCTCAAGCTCCGTTTCTAAGCTTTTTTTAATTTTCAGAAGAGACGTTATTCGTTTTATTGAGGCTTCGTCAAGAAATTCTGCAAAATGAGTGGTAATCGCAGAGACTCGCTGCTTCTCAGCAGAGCAACGAAGCTTTTTTAGCTGCCTGAAACTACAGGCTGCCACAGAGAATTATAGTAAGAGAACACTCACTTATTCACACATATAGTAGGCTTACAATCGGCGAGTTTGACTTTCTTAACTTCGTCAACTAGCTGAATGCTTCATACGATTAAAAAAAAAGTAAGAAAGTTTAGTATAATTGAGAGGCGTACTAACCACTTTTCCGTGTCATTCACTCCAAAGTTGTTAAAAAATTTGTAAAGCTCTGAAGGCTCTAAAGCAGCCACCTTTGCGCCAGTGATATGGAACTTGGCAATTGCCTCGGTAAGAGCAGTGCTCTCCAGAAATACGCTATGACTACGTGCCCAGTATCATACGGCATAAGAAAGCACCTGAAGGTTTTTCTGAGAAAGCCACTCGCTCATGGTCGTGCTGGACCAGCTCTGCCATAAAAATAGGTTAAGGGGAAGCACTTACCTGAAAACTTCACAAGAAAACCTCCAACGGAAGACACGCTATTTTTAGGAGTTCAATGTTTCGACACAGAGATTGTCTATTACTAAGAGTTAACCACGTGAAGAACGGGGCAAAGAGGCGATTTCGCCAACCTCTCGTTTGAGGTGAGATCCATTTTTTCGGACAACAACATCCACTCCTCTTTGTTCATCGAGAACAACTTTGTCCCATCAATATGGTGTTCCTTCAGGGCTATTGGGCAGTTCGTAGTAGCCTAGACATTCGCGACGTCAGCAATAATAAACACAGATAGTCTAATATTGGACCAGTTCGGGGTGGTTCATACTCCAAGCAACCACCTCGTGGCAAGTCCAGTACTGCAGGCAGATTATTCTTTTTACTACATGTAGTACGCGGACGAGCCACAGACTTACGGGGTACGAAGTGACGTCCTCATCACAGTGTCTCGCCTTTAACTTCAGCAACTTTTCGCAAAGCAGTCGTCTGAAGACCATACTTATAACTTAAACCCTATTCCTTTCTTTAAAGTCTCACCTTGTGGCTTCCCTAGCAATTCCCTTGTTTTTGAAAAAGTTGTGCATTTCTGTTATGCTTAGCAAATAAAGATCCTTTCCCGTAATATTCTTTTCTGTAAAGAAGAAGAAAAGCGCCCGTAAAGCCTACGCTTCTCCTACGTTAAGGATTGCCCTCTGTGTTGCAATATGACTGTTTACCTCTTCTGGTTGACTCCCGCACCACTGCGATAGAAGTTTCGAGGTCCAGTACTAAAAAGAGAACTGTTTTTTTAGCCTACAATACATAGCGTTTGTTAACAATGGACGACAGGAAGTGGCAGTTCCTCGGAGGGGCCCATAAAATAGTCCACAGAGTAGAAGGACTTTGAGCGTTGAAGTTCCAGAGAAAGTCGTGCCCTGCAATGGGCATCACGAGTAATACAACACTTCCGGCAGGAAAAAGAGCTACAAGTAGGACCTCAGGTGTCGATCAGTCAACCCCATTTTTTCGAAGAACAAGTTTGTTTTTTGCTCGTCGAGAAGGTAAAGCTTGTGACCTCCGATCCTATTGCTAGTCATAAACGAAGAGAGCTCCTAGTAGCACACCACTAAATCACTCTCTTTCCCGTAAAGGTGTACTCTATAAAGTTACGTCTAAGCCGTGGCGCTGGCACCAACCCGCTAAGAATGAAGGTCTCCAAAACTTTTTAAGAGTATTAAAGTCATATTGTCTGGAAACAAGGAAAGTGTAAGATAGTGATACAGCCATAGGAAATTCTCTCTCAGGCAAGTTGAACATCAGCTTTCCTTGAAGATGGGCGCAGATGACGGACCTACCCCACCAGCGCCATGAGTTTGTCAACTCGATAACGCACGCTAGCACGCAACCTGTCGTGTGCACTGGTAATGCCGATACTCTGGAGGGTTTCTGAAAGCTGGTAAGCGTTCAGCTGCCATATGGACTTGCCAGAGAGATTGTTGCTCACAAAGCAAGCCCGGAAATCGCGAAACTTGCAAAAGATGAGCAATCACCGTTCAAAGGAGAAGGAAAGTTGAACAGGGCACCTTGTTATGAAGGGCAGCCACGTAGTCGCCCAGATTCTCAGAGGTCCATAACTATTTAGGTCACTGTACGATTGGTTGATGCGTAAAGGAACGAGGAAAAGTACCTGAAGGGGCGTGTACTTCAACTTTAGAAGTTTAAACTTGTTGAAAATAGACTTTCTGTTAGGATCGGCAGTAAATTCGAGGGGACCATTACCGCTGCACCACGAAAAAGTTAACCGAGACAGCGGTGGAAGAAAGGGAACTTCTTCAATAAGCCTTTCCAGCACATCTTCTTTCATGCAAAATATGTGACGGCCACTAATGCCCTCTCCGGCTAGCCGTGCTACGTTCGGGATCTAAGACATTTGATAAACACTACCAACGACGCTTAAAGAAAGAATAGAAAGAAACCATTGGCAGTTGGGACTTCAGCCAATCCATCAGCATCTCCGACGACCAGTACTTTTACGTATAGAGATCACAACGCCTTAAAGTGAAAAATAGTTAATAAAACATACCGGAAGGAACACAGCATCATGAGGCGAATGCCGCAGAAGCGTGGCCACCAACAACTCCACCAACTGAGTCCTACGAGAAAGTGAAAAAGCCAACTCCTCGACTAGCATGGTACTACCGCACACTCGACTCGTTGACTCCCTTTTGTTTGAAGAACACGTGGAGTTCTGCCTCATTTTTATCGAAGAGCTGCGGCCCGTTGATGTTTTCCTTTACAATGAGGGCAGCAAACTGTTGGATCTACGCGGTAGTAATGTGATGTGCATAAGAGTATGAAGAAGCCAGGAAAACAAGTCTTCTCCTTACGCTGCCTCCCTGCGCTTTGCACCAGAGTGCCAAGTGTTCCGAAGTCCAGTACTAAGCCACAAAAAAATAGCTTTTTTTTTTATTAAAGAGTAATACTACCCAGTACCGGGAAAAAAAGGTTGTTCGTCTCCGAGTCGTCTCTGATGTGCATGAACTTCAGATTTAGAATCTTCCATACAAGATGGTCCCTATGAAAAGAGTGTAAGAGGGGCACACGCCACAGGCACAGTGGAAGTGCCTCATTTCCTTATTAAGAACTCCTTTTTCTTCAAAGTATAAATGCATATCAGATTCGCTCATGCAGTACAGGTCGCTCCCCTTGATGTTCTCAAAAGACTGCAATTCAGCCAGAAGACTCAACTTTAATTCATAATAGATGAACTATACTGGCGATGCAGTAGCAAATGGCTTACTCGAGGCTGAGCAGTCAACCAATCAAGAAAAAGGTGATTACTCCAGGCCTATAATTGGAGGTTATTGGTTCAGTACACAACACACAACGTTGCCAGTACTCGCAGCGGCATTTCGCTCATTTGCAGTTTTCGAAACAAAGCCACGAGGCCCTCTCTGCTCGACACGCGTTAGTGATGATCTACACCACTTTTCGAGTGTTTTTAGACCTCAACGAAGGCTCCAGAATTTCCAGCCTCTTAAAAAAGGCGTTCAGCTCCTGTTTCTCCAAGAAGCATACTTGGTAGCCTTGCACGTTCTTTTCCACCAATAGTGTTGCAATAGGGGCAAACTAAGTAGATATTGATACATGTGAGAGTACTTAAGAAAGAGGTGCAAACCTACCTTTTCAGCCGCATTGGCTTTGCACCACTGTGAAAGATCCTCGGAAGACCAGTACTACAACGATGAGGGGCACAATGAAAAGTGCACGTGCGTATGAACTGGTAGTACGGGAAGTGGCGCTTTGCTTCGATACGAACGCGTACTTCTTAATTCCTCTAACTTCTTGCAGATCTCATCTCTTTAAAAGATAAGATAATGCATGTGTAAATAATGAAAAGGTAACGCAGAAAATGCCTCAAAGCCGAATCAACAATGCCAGCGCTTTCTAAGATCTGCTGAAGTTCCTTTTCGTCTAGAAACGCCACAAGCCACCCGTCCAGAGCGTTTCTAATGATGCTTACGTCCAGCGCATCGATCTTAAAACATAAAGCAAATGATTTTCAGTAGGATATTATCAATAAAAAGTAAACAGAGCGTTACTCCGTAGACGTTATATTTGCACCAGCGAGCGACGTATTCGGGCTGCCAGTTCTGTAGATGTACTTTATTCTAAAGTTCTTTTTTAAAGGCGAAGAAATGTTTCCTGAAGCGGGACAGCCTCTAGTTTAAGCAATTGCACATGTTCACAGAAGCGGGTTCTGTTTAATAAAAAAATGAAATGGCGAGTTCCAAAGAAGAAAATATACATCGAAGAGCGTACCTTAAACTCTCGTCGTCTACTCCAGCCTCTTTAAGGTACTTGCTCACTTCGTTGTCCTTCAAATCATACAAATCCTTCCCGCAAATGTTTTTCTCAAGAATGAAGTTGGAGAGCTGCAAAATCTGTAATGTGAACGGCATAAGATGACAAGAAGGTAAAGCAGCGAACGCTTGGCGACCGTTTCCTTCTGAGAACACCAATTTGCAAGGTCTGTCGCCGTCCAATACTACATAACAAGCAAGTAAACGAAGGAAAGTATTGAGGGGGGGGGTGGGTGTTGGAGTGTTACAGGGAAGCTCAAAGGTTGTTTTTTGTTAGTCTTGATTTCCAGCAGTTGTGTATATAGCTTTTCTCTAACATTGCATATATTTAACCGCACTGAAGTGGTATAAAAAAGAGCACGTGATATTTGCCGACCTGGAGCCCTCGTTCGTGATCCCAACGGAGCGTAGATAATTGAAAACTTCATTTTTGTTCATTATATTCACAGAGTTTCCAACATGTTTCACAACTTCATGGGCAGCTCTAAACTACAGCAGAAGCGTAGTCTAACAGCCAAAAAGTCAGCAAGTGGAATATACCTTTCCTGGTCCATCAACGGTAATAAGGGTCATTAACTTTTCTGCCATTTTCTCTCTGTAGCACAGCCAGTGTAGTTAGCTCACTAGACTTGAGATACCAGTAACAAGTGCAAACTTTACCTTGTTGCAGCGTCTTCGACTCCAGCCTTTAACAAATAGGCATTTAGCTGATGTTGGCTCAACGAGTATATTTGCTTCCCGCATATCTTTTTTTGGGTTACGAGCGGTGCAAACTCTTTCGTCTAAAAAATTTAAGTTATAGCAAGCAGCACTTTCAATGCGAGCGCACCGACAAACCTCAGGATCCAGAAGGCACCATTCAGCAAGTGTTTCTTGATCCCAGTGCTTAGCAGGTGTATAAAATTTTATTTGTCTTATTAAGGGCACTCAACTATTCAACTAATCACCGGAAGAGTATAACCCTCTTGCTGCCCACTAGAAAGCTGGAGTTTTTGAAGCTCTGTGCACAAGTGGTCGCTGTTTTTCAGCGAAGGTATGAAGTATTATAGCAAACTAACCAAGAACGGATACCTTTCAGGGCCCGCAGGAATTCCAACCGCCTGAAACAACTCAACCATTTCTTGTTTGTCCAACGAATGCAAATGGGAACCATTGATACTGTGTTGCACTATCGCCGTCGAAAAAACACTTTTTATCTAACAAAGAAAGCAGGCAATAAAGAGACAGTTGGTCTTAAAGAAGAATAAAATAAACTCTCTCATCTTGTGACTGAGCCCACACCAACAGTTGCTGTGTAGTCCAGTACTAACGCAAACGAATTAAACGTTTGGTTATGAAGTCTCAAGGGTGGTTTATAAACTCGAATCGGAATGCAGCGCTTTGGCGACTGACTACGGAAAAAAGTTCTCAGAACGTCTCGCAGTCTCCCACAGAGTTCCGTCCTGAAGCCGTTTTTTTTAATACGGCTTCATATGATTATCACCAACGGCGAGAAAAAATATGGGCACCGAACGGAATGCGCCACTATACCCCGGTCTTGAAAGAAATTGTCCATTTCTTCGTTGTTTAATAAGTACAACTGATGGCCGTGAATTTGCTCTTCCATAAAAAACATAGAAAGTTTTTTAATCTGTTTTTTAAATATTAATTCATGGTAAAAGTGACGTAAAAGATTTTTTACTGACTATGTAAACACCTCTTCGCTTTGTTCTGAGCACCATTGAGCAAAAAGGTTGGGAGACCAATACTGTTAGCGTGGATGTTAATACAATCATTCAGCATATTTTACTATATATTTTTGTTAGAAATGATCATTGGTAGTAAAAGTTAGTATTAATGAAGGCGTAAGGGTGTAGTTCCTCCTTCGCAGGCTATCAACTATTCTAGGAAGACCCAATGCTGTTTGTACAACATTCCCACTGGCTATCGGTTTTAATGAGATAAAAAAGACAATTTTATTTGTTCTTGTAATATATAACACTGGAGTAAACACTACAGCCAATGAGCTAATTCTGATTCAGCATCTTCTATTGTTAACGAGATTATGCATATTATCATAGTAATATGTTACAGGAATTGTGCTCCTGTCATATATAATAGTGAGGTCCTGTTTCAAAACTTCCTCACAAATTTTATGTCTTTATAAAAGGGCGTCAGAGCATGTAAAACTACAGGCAAATGCGTTACTACCTCGCGAGTTCACTGTTTAATCCAGAGCTAATTAAAAGTGCGTCAAACTTTTGGTGAGTAGTGTTCACCAATTGGATGCCACTTATTTTAGGCTCTTTAAATACAGTCTTCAGTTCCTCAAACTTACCAAGAAGAGGAGATATTAAAACAGTTTAAAAACTAAAAAAATGTTAAAAGAAAAATTTTATAGTATTTTCAATTTACCTCCGGAAAAACGAAGAATAATTTCCTGGCAAACTGCTCAGGTGAACAGTACTGCAAAGCGTTTTTTAGTGAGATGCATAAACATTTGGCTTTGTTAGGCCACCTGATAAGGGAGCTGGGCAAGTCCTATGCTAGTCAGCGGTTCGCAGACTTTTTCTCTGTGCGAGAGCGTGTAAAAAAATTAAGGAACGGTATAGTAGGCATTATAACATGAGGCTTGTGGGTACTCCGCGAGACTTTAGTAAAGTTACCAGTTCTTCTTCGTTTAAATAGAAAATATCGCTTCCTCTAATGTTTCTTTCGACCACGAAGTGAGAAAAAGCTTTCAGCTCCTGGTTTTGTTTTGCGCACCAGTGGCTAAGATCTAGCGAATCCCAATACTAACAAGTTCATTATTGGCTACAATTCAAAAGTTGAGGAAATATCTTGACAAACCGGTAAACTGCCAGACTGGCTCCTCATGGAAGTCGCGGTTAAAGAACTAAAGTATTTAAGAGGTGGCCGTTTGTATAAAAACTGAGCTTTGAGTCCTAAAACGAGTAAAAATATAATATATAAAGATATGAATAAAATTGCACAAAAAATCAAAAATATATAGTTATTTATACTGACAGTCTGTTGTGCAAGACTTAAGCTGGAAGATATTATAATGGTTTATACGCATAAATTTTACAATAACTCTTGGCACTTCGAATCTTCAAAATATTGAATATAATTGACATAAAAACTTAGATAGCTACTCAAACTCTTTATATAAGGAAGGGCCATTTCGTTAACCTTTTACTGTGTAGACGTAGTTAAAATTGACGGGGCTTTCCTTTATTAGTTGTTCAAAGTTCTTTTCCTTTAAGTGTAGTGCGGTATAACCAGAAAGCGTATCCGCTATTTCCGAACTGATAATAAGATGGAGATCAGTTTAGTACGCAGAATTTATCATGTGCCTTATAACTCTTATAGAGGCACAGAAAATAATCGGATCAAGTAAGTTTTATAAGAGTGTACAGTAACTTATTGAAGGCTTTATACGACTCAACTAATCTGGCTTACGCCATACCTTTTGTCGCTTAAGACTTTGAACCGGGGGGCGTCCCCTGCAAAATCTAAACTTAAACGATTTGGGCCCACAATCCAACGGGAAATAGAAGTCAACTTCCACGAACACAATAGATCCTTTGAGTTTCTATCCAATACTGTTACTTGGTCTCTCGATACCCCAAGGAGCGCTGGAACGAATTTTTTTTTTACCTTAAAACATTTATAGCGTTCTTATAAACAGAAACTCAAAACATAAAAGTATAACCTCTTCAAAAATTGCCAAAACCATAAAGAAAGTAATTCCGTAGTGCTTAAGAGATTTACATATTTGCACATATCTTTTTTTAGCTTCTTCTATTGAACCTGAACACTTTTCATATTCTTCAATTATTAGTTTCTTTACTAAACGCTGTTTTAGATACTCCTCAGGAAGTACTGTGTTTAGATCAGAGGGCCCCTCATATTAAAATGTAAAAAAATTAAAAAAATTACATTCGTTCCATGAAATTGTTATTGTATAAAATAATATATATAGAAGGAAACAAATTTAAGGGCCACATATGTTAAATAAAGTAGTTGAGTGAATCGTGTAAAATATAGATGTTAGATTTAAGGTAAAGCAGATTAAGCACCCTTATTTAGCACAGTGCTCCAGTGTTTTATTTAAACTTACGAACACAGCCCAAAAATTAGTAAAGGCTGTTTAAAGTAACTCTTTCAGTAATATATTAATAATTGTTATAATGAACCTGTTTAAAAGTAATAAGCTAGGCGTAGTCCGCTAAAGTTAACGACTTAATAAAAGATATAAAAGTTTTAAGTGCTAATCTGTATAAATTACATATTTGCTAGATTTAAATTTTATTAAGTTCGCACAATCTAGTTAACAATATGGGAAGTAAGGCACTAAAGTGCTTTCGAATTTTATCTTGTAGTTAGTAAAGCAGACTTACTTGTACGAACAAACTACTAGGTAATAGAGTTTAAGTAACCTATTAAAATTACTTTAGTTTCCTTGCAGTTCAAAAGTATATCTTCAATGAAACACTGCAGGCCTTAGGAAAGAATACACTTTATATAAGTCGGAAACCTTTTAAGGAAGCGTACCAGCGAGTTGTACAGCTTCATTGAAGGTGCAAACGAGTCTCCCCTCTATAATGTCATCTCTACATTGCAAGTAGTATATTCCAACCTTTATAGGATCTTCAGGCAAATCCTCGTGTAATTTAAAGAAATATCTTCTTTTTAAAAATAGCAGTGTCCTACAGTTAAGATCTTTTCATTAAAGGGTCAGAACAACTGGCTTGTTTAATTAGTAATGACATTTACAGAAAACCTTGCTGCGATAAAGTCAAGTGTAAATCTATCCAAAAAGTATCCGTTCGGAGACAGGTATTAGCTTTTTTTCGTTGAGGTATTGGCCCCTTCAGAATCCCTTGGTCATTTAACTGATAATTATATTCCCCATCGGTACTAAAAGGTTCTTGCACTCTCTCAGCCTTCAATCCATATTCTGAAGGTTCGTTAAACCCCGCTACCTTGCACACCACCTTCAAAAAGTTAAGGAGACTAGCCGACTTGTCAATTAAAAAAGACTTGGTATAACTTTCTGAAATTTGTACTCGAATATTAGAGATTTTCTTTTTCAATTGTAAATGACTCTTAATATGAATTATTAATTAAATAATAATTAAAATTATATCATCTAAATTTTATAGTAAATTAATTAGTAGAGTTTACGTTATTTTCCAAAGAGCAAGATTCTAACGTGCTCATTTCTGGAAGCCAAACCTTTTGCTTTTTTTCAGCTGAAATTATTATCAACCCATATTCATCAGAAGGCCCCAAAGCCTCTGGACTTTCGCAGATGATTTTAACGGCATTATAAACTATAGTTTCTATATCAAACTATGTAAAAAAAATTTACTCTTTAAAATAAAACAATTATGATTGTTTATATACCGTAAATAGCTTGGTGATAGCTATTTTTTTTCCTTCAATTTTTGAATTAATTTTTAAAGTTATCTTTAAATTTATAAACATTTTTACTTTTCTAACGAGGAATAGAATTATTTTCAGTAAACAATAACTCGTAACCTTACTATTTACTGAATTTGTCAGCTGCTATATTAGGTAGTCGTAATCTTTCCTTCTATTCAAGCTAACGTATTTAACTTAAAAAGTTGTTTTTCCAAAAAATTAACTGTTGATAGAGATTATCGTCTATGTTTTATAAACTATATAATCCTACCTTTATAATTTTAAAGTCTTTTTTACTCTTAAGCATTAAAAATTTTTTATCGCAGATGGTTGCAAGAAAAGGCGTAGAATTTTTTTACGTCATCTTTAAAGTCCCTCAGTAACCAATCTTGGAGGCTTAAAATAGTAAATTGCTATAATACAATTTTTGGATTAAAAAGACTGTAAAAGGCAATTAACTGTCATTTGTTCTAGATTATGTACGATTTACACTAGCGGACCATAGATATATATACATGTACCCTTAATGTTAGATTTATGGGATTTTTCACCTATTTTGCGCTTCTCTGCCTTGTAGTTGTTCATATTAGTCTTCAGGGCTTAGTAATTGATTAAAACTCGAACCATAAAACCAAACAAACAAACAATATGAACCCAATTAATGATCTTAAGGGTTAGTAATAAAACGATGCATTATTTGTCAAAGCAATTTACCTAATAAGTATTAGAGCAAAACGTAAAAATTGCATAAATTTTTTAGTTCATAAATGCTGCGCTTTAGAGTTTATAACATTAATTATAATACTTATTATAATAACAGACAATAATATTGTTACTCAATACTTATAAGAAAATAAGTAATAACAGGCTTGCACAGACTAACATATGCAAACTCTGGCGCCCAAAATAGTTCTAATGGACTATTTAATATATTCAAGTACCTAACTATTAAATGTATAGATGGAGGGTGTATTTTCGGTTACTGTTCCCTGTTTTTTAAAAATTTTGGTTTTTAAATAAAGTTGTTAGTTAAAATGTCATAATAAGTTTAAATTTAACACAATGCCCCCGCCCCTAGGAAACCTGTAGTAGTATCTGCTTTCTTCGTTATGGCTCTTCAGGTGCTTAGAACTTTTTATAGTATACTTTATATGATCTCAACAGAAAAGGACATACAAACGTTTAAATCATATTTTAAATCGAGGCGTTTACATAATATATTTAATCTGTATTAGTCTTTAAATTGCGATTTGATAATATATATATTTTTTTACAATAGCCCGGCTTTTATGTGCCACTGCGTATATGCCTGACTAACTATTAGAAATAGGAACTAATCAATGAAACTAACATTTTCTTCGATTAAATACATATTGTTAATACGCAAATAATTAACAGTATACACAACCGATACAAGCAGACATTTCAACCATATCTACGTAAAGTCTTTTGTTTTGGTTTCTATTCCAAATCGCTTTTTATTCTGAAAAAGAATTGAAAGTCGTTAGCCTTTCGTTTACTATCCTGTTTACTTTGACCTTCGTTATCCACATACATTTTTAAATTCTTCTTCTCAGGCTTAACACAAGACAAATCCTCTAAAAGTTAATAAAACATGTTTATGATTACTTATTTTCTTTAATTGAAAGCAATGAGTTTTCTCAACTAAGTGTCACGGCTTCTAAAAAAACTTTAAACTTTTAAAAACATTATGGGTCTTTTAATATTTAAACTATATTTACCTGTATAGCTAAAACAGGACGCCAGGAAACCTGGTAGTCACACCGGCAATATGGCAAAACTTGGATAATAAGGACGCTCTACTTCCCACTTTATTTGTAATTAAAAGTATTTATGAACTCAAAAAAAACTATGTGAGCTCTGTCTCCCTTTTCGTTTGCTTATTTTCTTTAAATATAGGGCAGATAACTCTTATGTGCATCGCTTGCAAGTTACTTACACTATGAGCTCTTGTTAAACAATTGCTGTGCCTGATTTAAGCGGAGCCCTGCTGCCGCCAAGATTATCTCTGTTTCTTCCTAAAGTAGTTCTATCATTCTTATATACTTGAATTCTGATCTCTTGACTTTTGTTTTGACTTTTTTATTATCACTTTAATTTTGGCCCAACATAATATTATTATTATGAAATTACCCAAACTTATGGAAACAATACCTTTCATGAGTCAATAAAGAAACTCTGTGGACACTGTTTATTCACCATTTTTTCAGCCTCTATGATAACTTTATATCTAACTTTTTAGTAAAAAGAAATTAAAATTATTAATTTAAAAAAATTTAGATTAAATAAAAATTTAAATAGTGTAGCACAGCTTTTTTTAAGTCTTCAGTACATCTAAAAATTCCCCTTGTTTGTTTTGGTTTCTCCAACGATTTTTTTAAATATAAGCCTAATAGTTTTTAAGCACGATATAGTCAGCACACAGTTTTATAAGTACAAAAAACAATGGTGTACGCTTCCAGCACTTTTATTCACTTAATAACTTACTATAAAACAACAGTTTATAGTAACTCTGTATAAATAAGTTTACCTATATACAAAACTATAGTGGACAAAAACGGAAAGCTTTCTAAAAAATGTAAACTGCTATACAAAATAAACACTGGGAATACTGTACATCTGGGCCTGTAAACTAAGTTGCCTACGCCCAAAATCAAAAAGTGCTGGAATAAATTTATTCAGATACAGGGATAGGGTTGTACTTTATCTCTTTCGAGGTTGTATTTTAAGTAAAATTCTTAAATAAAGAAACTTAGATTCTAAATTAAATTTTACTTAGAGCAGTTTAAAGCATAAAGGTAAATATATTAAAGTTTAGACATAGGAGAGTTTAATTTTTTTTTAAGATTCAGCAAAAAGCCGGTCTTCTCTATATTGACTAATATGGTAGCCTCGCTCTAACGGTTAACACTAGTAAATTTTGACTAATAAAATTTAATGGGATTATTATAACTCCAGCAACAACAGCAGGACCAACCGGTAGTGAACAAACGAGCTGGCGAGATGAGGGAGTAAGGGAAAAACACTGCCTCACGTCCATAGGTTTCTCCGCTGCTAATTACTTTAATTAGCCCTCTATAGCTTGACCTACAATTTTAAGTGGTTTTTAGTAAAGATAAAATTTTAGTGGAAAATGACAAGTTTAAAGGATATGAAAAAAAACTGTTTTGGTTAATCAACTTAATATATGGCATGCTAATAATATTTTAAAAATAAAACCAACATTAAATTACTTATAACTAAAAACATGAAAGTAAACTTGTTTACGATAAAAAAAACTTTAACTTCACTGAATTATCGAAATATTAAACAACACTGAATTTAACTTAGTAACCCTGTAGCTTTGTATCTCAACAGGATTACTTAAAATAAGCTAACTATAAAAATATACTAGTAATAAGGAGAGGCTTTTGCTTTTAAGCAATTACAATAGAGCTATTTAGTAATGTTGCCCTTTGAGTCATTTTGAACTCCTACTTATATTTTAATTTTGAATGAAAAATCTTTTTAGGGTAGTTTTAATGAGTTGAGGACTTTATAAGGTTGAAATTAAAAAGGTGAACAATGAAATTTATTTCTGCTAAATATTTATTTTATTAAAGCCAGGGAGAAAATGCCGCTAGTGGGCTGTCTCTAACAGATTATAGCAAATAAAGATTTCTTTTTCAATAAAAGTTTTTTTATATAAAGAAGTTTTGAATCTCAAGGAATAAAAAGAGGACTGCGCCCTTATTTTAGTGAGGCTAGCAACAACAGCTGGGCTATACGGTTTACAGAAATATACTAAAAGAGTCACTAAAAGGTTTTAATAATACAGGTCGCTCCGACTATTTACTAGAAAAAGAGTACTGCAACTAAAAAAAAATTTATTAAAATTCTTCTGCAAAAAGACACAAGTAACCAACTATTGACCAACACAAGCCCGCCGCTCTCATCAGCAATAAGCTATATTTGCTTCCGTCTTAGTAGAGCCTGAGCTTTTGAACCTCATTGTTTTTTTCTTATTGGCCTTCCACTCGGGCTCGGTTACTTTTCCGGCTCCCCTAATGTAGATGATCGCGTTTGCGTTGCTATCCAATTCCGTATTGTTACTGAACCGAGAGGAGCCCATAACTATAACTTCTCCGTTGATGCGCAGATCCTTACGAGAGCCCAAGATGCTCACTATCGTTCCTAGTTTGTCCGTTTTGTTAGCAGTAAAATTCCCGTTCACAATCACCTTGGACTTGGGCATCAAGTAATTTCCAGCGAAAACGGCGCCTACAAAGTATAACTTTTAGTAAGCTGCGGGAGTATAATAATCGATAGCACAAAAAGGAACCTCTAGCCGAAGTTTTCACGGCGTCTTCAGTGGCCCCAAAGGCGGTGTTATTGATATAAGTTCCTTTTAATTCGAGCGTTCCAGAAAGATTAAAGATTCGGATTACTCCTCCGCGAGCACCAGCTCCCCCATCCACCGCAGAATTGTTTTCAAAGTGGCCTTCCAGAACCACGTAGCCTTGGTCGACTGTCGTCATGGTTATGGCTCCTCCGTCGTTGCCTAGTAATAACACACTTTCACAGATCCAGCTAAAGACGGAAAAGGTTAGTAACCCGAGTTGTTATAAAAGTTTCCGTCGATATTAACACGGCCGTCAACGTAAGCAAAGTAAATTGCACCGCCTTCGGAATGCTCAGAGCCCAGCAGTTTCCTTTCCCAGTCGTACTTAAATCTGGCCTCGTTATTAATAAATGTTGCGCTAATATTAAGCACAGACGCGTCCGAAACATAATCGGCACTCAAGGCGCCTCCGCCGTAGCAGTCACAGAAACCTTCATATTTACTTAAGAAAAGCAATTATGCGCAATAAATACAAGTAACCTTCAACTTTATTGTTTTGGAAGACTGTGCGGTTATCAATGTGCACGAGATAAGCAACGTCTAAAGAGATCGCGGACCCATTAAGGCGGTTGATAAAATTACTGAAGGAGCAGTTGCGAATATCTAGGGAGGTCCAATGCTCTTTTCCGTTTAGTCTTTCCGCCTGTGTAGAGCCGAAAAGTTCATGTCTACCGGAAATTTATAAGGAAATGTTGTGCTTACTTACCTTGATAGCCGGGCCAAGTGTACTGTTGTCAACAGTTGTAAACTCCAAGTTTCTTAAGCGAACAGTCTGAAAGCCGTCACTTGCTAGACGAAATATAGGTTCCTCCGTAATCTGTGTTTTGTTGGCATCTTCCTGGCTTCGTAAGAAACTAATAAACCTTGGTACAACGGATGAATTCGAAGAGCAAAAGACGCCTGTAGAAGGAACCGATTGCTAAATTGCTGAAAGTAAAATTTAAATCGAGCTGAAACCATAAAGATTGAGATTGCGGGTAACGTTAAAACTTTCATGAACGTAGAAAGTCCCCTTCAAGTATATAACACTTTCAGGATGCGCGGAAGCTATTGCACTTTTAAGGTCAGCAAAGCAGCTTTCTATTATATAAATTAATCCTACTGCTAATAGGTAAAAAAATTTGACATACGATTAAGATAAACATTGTCATCGCAATAACATACAGGATGTTGTATGTGATCGATGCTTTTCTCAAATTCGTCGTTTTTAGAAGGGTCTTTTTATAATTAATCACGTTATTATAGGTTAATATGGCAATAACGGCACTAGAAAATAAGATTTTTTCTCTAAAACAGACTAAGCAAGAGCATCAATCTCTCACTGACCTTCAAAAGAAGGTGTAGTAGTACCCTCCCCGGTTTCCTAAAAAGATAGGTATAAAAAGTAATGTACAAGCCACAGGTAATTATTTACACCTGAGCACTAGCCCAAACCGAGAGCAGCACGGCATGAGCGAAAAGGCTGAGAAAGTGCATTACTTTCATCTCTCCACAAAAGATGCTAAAACTCCCACTCAATCCCGTGAGTATTGAATTTTGATTCCGTAAAGCTATAAGATATTAATAATATCTTTTAGTAAATACCATAAAGAGAAAAATAAAACAAAAAAGTAAAATTTTATTACCTTTTTGTTTAAGTGTTCCAATATAGGTCATTGGCTGGAACCTAGGCCGAAAACTTAAAAACTAATATAACCTTTAATATAATAGCAACGAAACTTTTGCAAGAAAAAAAAGATCCCTTAGCGAAAATTTTTTTTTGATTTATGAAAAATGTGCTTAGAGCTTAAAACCATTTTATGCTCTTAACTAGCTTTTGATCTATTGTTTATTTCTGGTGTATATAAAGCTTATTTGCTCTAATAAACATTAACTGTTGCACACCAAGTACTCCCGGTAAAATCAGCTTTATTAGATAGAATATATGGGAAAATTTATTTAGCCGTGATGATAAAGCGGTTGGTCCTAGTTGCTGGCGTTGTGATTCGTAAAGAAGGTTGTAGACCCCCCTCTCAGTAAATGGAAGGAAAGTAAATTAAGCAGCAATCTCCAGGAGTAATTTAAAATAACATTAACATTAATTTTTCCTTACAACTTTCTGGTGCGCGCTGGTTTAGTTTGGTTTTAAACAGAAACAAATGAATAAATTTATTCTTTTTTATCGAATTAACATTTCCTCAAGTGTTAAATTTTGGTGTTCTTAGGCGTAGTATAGTCTATAATAACTGTAGCGCCTACGCCAATAATGAGGAAGTAGGAAAGAAACAGGAAGAGGTTTTTAGAAACAAACATAAGGTAGAAGGCGCGGTTATACAAGCATTTATAAACTAATAAAATAGTAGTATATTTACAAACGTAAAGATGACTTTAACTTAATTTTTTTTAGTGTTCTTTTATGGTCAACGGATTCCATAAGTTTCATACAATTCAAATATTTTTACTATAAAATTTAGTAGTGTTGTATTCCAATATTGAAGTTTAACCTTTTTTTTTGTAAGCTATATTATAGAATGAATCCCTAAAATAATATATAGTTAACTCCTAAAGGGTACTCTAACAATTCATTAAATAATTTGGCCCAAGGCCCGTTCACACCTAAAGACAGACTTAAAAAATAAAGAGCGCAAAGCATACTAGTTGTTATATACAGCCAGTTAGATTAACTTGCGAAGTTCTCTAAGAAAAACAACGCCCTCTAATAAGTAAAATACAGCGTGGCCGACGCAGTGAGCTAGTGCTTAAAACTTTATACATCTAATTTTTAAGTTTTTTCAAGTTTTTACCTTGTAAGTTGTCCATAATTATATTTTTGCTAGCTCTCAAACAGATTTTAAAGTATTAGATATAACTAAAGGTTTAATTTGTTACCCCTTTATGATAAATCGTCTTGTACTTAGTTTCTTAATTAAATTCCCTTTGTCTTCTACTGTTTCTGGTTTCCAAGGTTTATTTCTATTTTTAAGCCCTTCCGTGTTAAACTAATGTCGCCAGTTAATAGTCCGACTCAATTGTGTCTACACCATTCTTGTTCTTAGCTCTCATTTTTTACTTATTTGTTTCTTCTATTTATATCTATCCTTAGCTCTGAGCTCTTAATTAGCTTTTTGTGGTGCTTGATAACTGTAGAGAACCTCAGGAACCCTTGGGGTTTTACATTAGGTTGGTCTTTGTGCCGATTTGGTATTTTAGTTGTAATGTCCCTTGATTTGGAAAAAAATTGTGGTATAACGCCCAGCTATCAGTTAGCAAGGTTACAGCAGAGCAGTGAGCGCTAAATAAGATTTATTCATTTATTAATTAATGACAGTTGCTCGGGCGCTCGATCGAGTTACTCCAAATACTCGAGCTTTCAATAAGGAGTGGTCCTAGATATTATTTTTTTTACATAAACAAATAATAATAAAAAAACTAGTGCTTACGCGCGTCACGTGGTGGAGAGAACGTGCTCCTTCCCATGGCTCATATAAGTAAGTTCGCTTACCAGCAGGCGAGTAGTGTGCCTGGTGAGCCTGTCGTAAAGGACCAGGTCATGGCGTTGGAAGAGAATGTTTTAAAGGGTCCAGCTGAAGGCCCCGGTGAATGGCATCATTTCGCACAAACTACGGCGCCTTTGTTAGAACACGCAGCAATTTGTTCTTTCGCACTTGAAGTTCCGACGCTATCGCCGTGGAGTTGTAGGTCCAGGCGGTACATGCGTATGTCCTTATTGGCTGGATGTAAGACCAATACAATTGCCGTCTCTTTCGCAGAGAAAGCTTACTCCCTACCGCAAAGTAAAGGATAAAGCGCCTTGGTTGGTGCCTTGGCCTACGCCACTACATAGTCCACGTGAAGCCGCCAGGAAAATCTGTTGCCGATGATGATATTCCCAAGTATTTCTCTTGAGAACACCATGGAATCTTCGCGCCATTAAAGGTTAAGGGGAAATGCATCAACAGAGGGCACGTGTTTCTTTGAAATTAATATAGCTTTGCTCTTTATCGCAATTTATAGTAACCTTCCAATCACGGCACCAGACAGCAAAAAGCATCAAGAAAGCACTGTAGATGCTTGCCACAGCAAGGCGGGAGACTTCGAAGAGGAATATACGGTTGTTCCATTACCGTAGAGGGCAATTCCTGTATGTGGGTCGAACGGCAAGGGCACGTGGCTCATGTAAGTTGCAAATAAAAGGAGTGAGAGAAGTGATCTCTGAGGAGCCCCTGCTGTCAGAGTTCGAAGCGCCGACCGGGTATCTCCAACGCGCACGCTAAAGACGCGACCATTCAGCTATGAGTTCAGCGCGTTATAATGGCCAGGAGGGACGGATAACGAGCGCAGTTTGTGCAGCAGACCTTTCACAAGCCAAATGGTTAACTGCCTTCTCAACGTCAAGGAAGACAGTGCCTGTTGCTTTCTTATGGCTAAAAGCGCGAGTGGCCCATTCACTTAAGCGGAGGAGCTGCTGGGCCGTTGAGTGCCACTGCCGAAAACTCAAACTGGAACTTCCAGTAAAGTTTCCGAGCGTCAACGCCATCTTTCAGACGGCGAACTAAAATGGCTTCGCCCCCCACCCCCCACTTTGGCGGCCGCTGACAGTAGGCTGATGGGTCGGTACACACTAGATGCTGATTCCGGTTTAAGTTTTATGGCAGCATCACAACGATTGCCGTCTTCCATCGAATCGTAAAGGCGTCAGTGAGGACTTATTGTAACTAATTTACTTATTTATTTATAATTGGCGTTCCTGGTGCTCGATCGAGTTACGAACTTCGAATACAGGACCTCTCACACAGTTTGCTATTGTCCACAGCGTTTATTAGAATTTATGAGGGCGACGTTGAATACGAGACCTTCAAAGACCGTAAAGGGAGCCACGTTTGTGGGAATTGAACCCGCGACCTTGGATGCGCGTCCATGCTGTAAACAGCTGAGCTACGACGACAACTCTCGGTCTCGGTATGATGGTTTTACGTACTTAACCTGTTAGAGTACTAGTAAAATTTCTATCTTAAATGTGTCCTTCGAGTTCGATTTAAACCGCCAACTTACCTTTCAACTATCATGTTAGGAGTGGTGCGCCGTCCCACAACTTGTAAGTGTGTTCTTCCGCTAAAGAGAGATGAGCGTGTCCAATTATCCGTTCGTATTAATCTGCATTATTGATGCGCGTAGGATTACTCGGGGAGCGCTTGGTGCGGTCTCGCTCTCAGATGGGAGGCATTAGATATAGCTGAGGGAACCAGAGCACCCGGAGTGGTAATCGGATGTCGTGATAGGGTAGATGGGTCGGCTGTTAAAGACCTTCGCTATAACATCTGCACCCTGGTAGTTGGGGATAAGAGCTTCACCGCAATTCGCACCTCTAGCAGTCGAGTCTCGGGTATTGGTACACTCCACGATGAGTTTCTCCACATTTGATGCCCCGAGGTTTGGAAGCACAAAAGATTGCAGCGTTGCCAAAGATCTGGCAGCGGTGGCACTGGTCAACGTATTTGCTTTTCTAAGGTTCTTCTACTTTAATTTGAAGACGGGAAATGGTCTTCAGTTCTAATAGCTTTCGTCGTTCGATTCTAGGTGTATGCACCAGTACTAATGATAACGGACGCTCTTCTTCCACTCACCATTAGCAATGTCCGCCATGTGCATTCCACACCACTCGGAGTGGTGATGCCTTGTGCGCGAATGTTCGCCTCGACGGTGGAAATGTTGAGTTCACAAGAAATTCCACGAATAACAAATTTAAATGACTTGTCTACAGGTAGATAGTAGGTAATATGTTGTAATTCTTAATGGCATATTATCACTGTGATAGAGCGGTATTCTTCATCGTTGCCGGAAATAATTTAGTTCCAAGACACATATCTCTTGACCTCGGGATCGTTGCGCCATTGGTGTGCATAAGTTGAACAGAAAGGGGCCACTTTTGTTTTTCACACTCTTTTTGCGAGTTCACAAGTGGGGTTACGACAGTAGTTGGACGCTGCAAATCCCTATGTTCCAGTCCTGTAAAGTTCTTGAGGTCTTCTCTGAGGCTCTAATGACTTTTTAAGTTGTCGTTACCCGTACTGGAGCTATTACTATATTTATAATTAAAATTTTACTTATTAATATTATTATTATTACTAAATTTTTTATCTTTATTACTGTATATATTATTTTTACTATTACTGTTGTTTCTAACAGTTATATTATAAATGACGCGGTTGTGGGAGCTATTAGTCTAGGTTAATGCTACTACTACTATAACCATTAATATTAGCTATTTCACTCTGAGTAGACTAGACGTTTCTGACTTTAGAACCTCGCTATCTTTTAGTATCACTACAGATGCCTTTGTTTTATATCTGTAGTTTATTACAAAATTATCACTACTATACATGCATTGTTAGAAAGACAAAAAAATTAGGTAGGTTGCATAAAGAATTGCGCTTAACAAGTGGAGGGTGTTTGTTAAGATTACTGTTGTATCGCAGCTTGATTTTTCGTTTAATTTATTATATTAAAGGATCTCTTCTTGTCAGCATGGTGTGGAAGACTCAAGACTAGGCAGGTTTTATTTATGGGCTGCTTGGTAGAATATTAATGGTGGCTTCCATTTTCTTTAGCTTATTTTTAAGTTTACCGCTATGGATTCAGACTTTATTTTAAAGGAAGAGGCAGAAGTTTATGATCGCCAGTTACGTCTTTGGGGTTTACCCGCTCAGAAAAAGTTTGCTCTATACTCTTTTTTTGAAATTGGGTGTTAAACAACTTATTTTACCTCCTTGTTTTTAAATTGTAAAAATACTTTTTTATAGCAACTAGAAATATTGTCCTAAAAATAGTATAATTTTTAAACTTAACTATAAGTTTTATTCTTGTTCAAAGTGTAGAATGGAGGCTCTTGTTTTCTCACAGAAATAAAGAAAGTATTACTAGTTATAAACAAAGGGTAATTGGTTGTATACTATTTCTTATAATGCTTATAACTTCTTATTTAAACTAGCTTTACAATCGAATTTTTTTCGGTTTTAATTAATTAAATAAGTAGTAGCGAATTGTGAGTCTAAGGATAACTGTATAAGTAGATATATGAGTTTATGAGCTTCTGAAGAGTAAGAAAAATATATTCGACGTGTTTTGGGCTTTTTTTTTTAGGACATTTAAGAAAGTTTAAAAAAATACTAATTGACGTTCGGGTTCGTTTTTATAGTAAAAAACTTTGCTCCACGATAATTTCAACTTAGTGCACTATAAGTTTTGAACATAGAATAAACAGTTACAGACTGTAAATAATTCTTTTCAGTCCGCGTAGAGACTCATTGTCTACAGTTGGTTGTTAATTTTCGTAGCAAAGAAATCGTAAGCATTTTTTTATAGTTGTTTCTCTAGTAAAACTTCTATTTATTAGAATTAAGAATTCAAGACTTTGCGTGAGCGGCTTAAGCGCTCTTGCAGGCGAAGTTTGTAAGAACTTAATCCTTGCGGGGATCGGAGAACTTACTCTCCTTGATGTTACGTTGGTTGACGCTGGTGATATCTACGGAAATTATTTGTTTTCTGCCGAAGACATTGATTTGAATGTTATTATTTAATTTAGGAAAAAATATATACATGAAGTCGTGAAGGCTTAACCTTATATAAAAATTTTCTAAATGCTCTGTATTTGGGCACACAGAAAGGGAAGGCGGCTTATTGCAAACTTTCAAGATTAAATCCACGAGTTCAAGTGCAGTACAAAGAGTTAAGTGTGGACTGGTTAACTGTAAAAGAAAATCTCCGGGGCTTTGACTTGGTTGTGGTAACCTCCTGCAGTCTAGAGAAGGCCGTTAGTTTGTTATAGCAGTCCATTTGCAGACTTTACAACTTCGTTTAAGTAGATTAAGGTCGATAGTTTGTGTCGTGAACTACACATAGGATTTTTCTTTGGTCGAGTTTCAGGTTATTATGGTTTCGCTTTCTTGGACTTGGGCCTTCACAAATACACAAGGTTTTTGTGTCTTTTGATTTTCTGTTTCCCTGGCTGAATCTTTTTTTTATTAAAATGTTCTCACTCTCTAAAAGGATACAGCAGGACCCAAAAGAATTTAAACCAGAATTTTTGACAGTGGCGTATGCGGCGCTACAGGAGGCGCTAAGCACCACGCTTGTGAGTGCCTCGCCCCTCACTCAGCACAAACGCTTTAGACTTTTTATATGTTTTCGGGGTATTTACTGTTCTTATGCTTATATTTTAAAGTCGAGACTTATTATTTTTGACCTAACTTTAGCCATCTTTAATTTTGAAGAAATCAATAAAAGGTTACCTTTACCTCAAGATGAAATTGACCAAAAGACTCTTATAGATATAAAAAACTTCATTTTAAAGAATAACGGCTTTCACCCGTCTGTTGTGCCAGATACTCTTTTGCTGTAATTTTTATAACTTTATTCTTTTTCTAATTTTTCAAATCAATTACAATTTTTAAATAGCGGTATAATGGACAATTTTCTATTGGAACTTGGGCCTGTAGTTTCTATTGTAGGGGGCGTTCTTGCCCAAGAAATTATTAAGTCGCTGACTCAACAAGGCTGTCCTCTTAACAATACTTTTTTTTATGATGGCGTTGAAAATGAAGGTACAGTGGAGCAGTTTGGGGCGATCATTTGATCAAGAAACTCTGAAATTACGTAAATATAGTAAACTCTTTACTAAGGATTGACAGATCGAGTATTAACCTAAGTTAATAAGACGTACTATTAGTAAAAACTATGGTTTGAGAAATATAAGTACTATAGACAACCTTATATATACGGCAAATTTTTTTTATTGAAGGTTCGTTAGCCTTTCAATAACTACATTAATGCAAGTTTATCTAAAGCTTAGTATTTTAAAAATAGTAAGAGGAAATAAATTAGATTAAGGTTTTTTGACGTAGTCCGTGAAATAAGTTATGAGATTCAAGCAAGCATCATAAGTTTTTTATAGAAATTAGGACTGTCAAACTTTGCAGGTAACACAAAATAAAATTGAACTTAATAATCTTCTCGTTCCGGAAGAAACGTCTAGTTCTTTTAAAAAACTTGCTTCAAACAGGACTTAATTAAGTAGGCTAAAGGTCGGAGTGCATTGTGCGAAAAGCAATGCGCAGGTAGTAATAGCAAGCGTTGATAACGGTATTCAGAACCTCAAGCCGGATGTGTTGGTGTAAACGTCGTTACGAATAAAATCACGACGAGCCTGTCAGGACGCTTAGCATCTTGTCTTGTCTTTGTTCCTAGCAAGGAGTTTGGTTATATACTGGCCCTCTGCTTACTAATCGCATTAAAAATTTGACCCACGTTCACCCGTTGTAATCTTAACATGTTTAACAATTTTTTATTAATAAATTTTTATAAATAAGAATAGATTATGATTGTTAAAAAGTTAAAATCTGGACAGTTTAGGGGGTTGCTGTTTTTGTTAAAAGAAATATTAAAAACGTAGAGGCGGCATCTAAAGCCGCTTATTTCATTAAATATTAACTCTAATTTTATTTTAAATTTTATAAAAGTTTGGTCAATAGGTTAATTCCACACATTTTATTAGCTCCTCCTCTACTTCCTCTGCTTCGCGTTATTTATATTCTTGTAGGCACACATTATTGTAACGAATTTCCGCTGTTTACTTAGGTAAAGTTTAGCATTATTTCAGGTTACTGGCGATTATTAAATGTAACTGGTAACGAAAATATATCTTAAAAAAAAATTAATACTTATATAATACGCCTCTTGCAACATATATATAATATTTTTATATTTTTGTACAGATATTTATAAAAATAATATTGTGCTAGCTGTATAATTTTAACCTGTTCTTTTATATGCTTGCTTCCATTGCATACTGTGCCATTATTATATTAACTTTTCTAATACCTTCGTGTAAACACGGTTATAGAACTAAGGAAGAGAGATAATACTTTCGTGTTTGTGGTCTATGGTTTAATATGTTGTAATAGCTTACAATACGAACACCCTTGAAGATCACTAAATGACTTTTATCCAGCAGGTGACACAGAAAAATGACGCAATTTAATAAACTCTTGTTATATAAGAACATATTTAATTGTGTATTAAATGCAGTGAATTAGTTTGTATCAAATAATATATATAAACAGTTGAAAAAATGTCTTTAAGAATACTCTAGAATAATTTATTTATTTGTATATTGGTAGTGACCCCTCTGTCAGCTTTTTACTATAACTCTACCTTCTATATCTCTACCTTGAAATGTGTAAATGTGGGTCAGCCATGAAACTTATGTGTGCCTATTGCCAACATTCGAATGTGCTTGCTACTTAGGAAGTGCATACTTGCTCACCCCAACAACTTGCACCACCGAGCCATATTCTCAGCTCTTTTAGCGCGTTCTTTAAGAATTAAAACGAAAAACTCTCTCAAAAGGTAATTCAATCAGCCAAAGGGAAGATCTACGCATCTACCGCTTCTATGAAGTTAGATATAAAATAATAGACGAACGACAATTTTTTCTATGACCAGAACGTCAAATGCCCTTTTAGAGTCGTAGTGGAAACCTCATATCGCTAACCTCTATTACGCTCTAGGAGGTAAAGAATCCCGAAATGGAGTTAGCCCCTCGAGGTTGGCAAATTTCCAAGATAAACATATCTGAAGGTTACGCCTACTATGAACTCCTGACTTAATCTCCCGCTTTTTACCGCCGTAGGCTTATCGCCAGCTTTTAAATATGTTTGCAAAATTTTTTGGTGGCAAATGGTTAATCCGTAATAGTCAAGAAATAAATTTTAATTTAGTTAGTGAGCTCCAATAACCTATTCAAGTTTCTCCATTATCCGCTTTATCAAAGACCCTAAGGTCAATCTCATTCCAAACAAGATAATAACATAAGTGAGATTATTTGTCTATTTCCAACGTGTTAACAGGTCCGAACGGCGTAATCAAAACTTTGCGTAAACACTAATTGGAACTGCGTTAGCGTCCCTTTTAATCTCAAATTATTTTTTTCAGTACGTACATTCTGAGCGGAGAAACAGTTGCATCAAATATTAAAATGTCCTTCAAAATAAAAATTAGCCGTTTATCTGTCTTTCGTCGTCTATTAACAATAGCAGAGGCTTCTCTACTTAATTTTACTAGAGCTTTTTTACTAAGAGAATAAAAAATGTTATTTTTTTACTGGCCGGGTGTCTCGAGAATAAATATGAAACAATACGTTATATAATATAATAATAAGATAAATGTAGGCTTTTACGTAATATAAATACGTAATTAATGAACAGAAAAGCACTAGAAATTTATTTGATTATGTTAGACTCTCTAGGAGTAAAAGTTATAGCAGCGCATGCATGGACTATATTTATATATGAAAATTCAGCTCTCAAATTCTCGTTAATATAATTTATGACAGGAAAACCGAGTTAAAATTTACTAATCTTTAGCAAACTTAAACTACGCTTTTTTGAACAGCGGTTCGGGCCCTAAATATTAATATTTGTTCGGATAGTTTCGAGAAACCTTAGTCGAATCATTAAGAAATTTTCGGCCAATGGGATTGTGTCCGAATTTTTTTAAATTAGTGAGTTTTGGTTTCCTTTTTTGTTAAAACACAAGGCTTGTGCTAGGTTATATGAAAAAGATACTAGATATTGACTAAAGGTTTCTTACTCATACTGCAAGCGTAATACAAAATTTTTGCTTTATTACCAATTAAAACAAGTACACACACACGCCCAACGTAAATATTTGTGACGTGTGCTGAGGGCTACTAATAAAAATGATGACAGCAACTTTTTAAGTGTAAATGAAACTGCAAAAACAATAAAAAGCCACTATGAGGTTGTGAGAAATAAATCAGTAAAAATGATAACGAGAAAAGTTTTTTTAACTGCTAGAGCTTTTTCTTAATTTTAAGTGGTTATTTAAAAACGAATTTCCGTAGTAATACTTACCCCACCTCCCTTTAAAAGGTTGGGTATAACATTTACTCTCAGCTTTTATGTCTGCTTAATATAAATTATTATAACATATAAAAATAATTATTTATCAGAACAGACAAAAAATTTTGTTGGTACCTTATAACCTTTTTAATTTATAAGCAAAAATAAAGTAGGTACACTTCCTTATGTGCAAACGTTATAATAATACGGTTTTAAGTTAATTTTAGTACCATTCCATATATTGTATACACTTCGCGAGAAATTAACAAGTTCCTAAAAAGTTAGATGTACTACATTAGAGTTAGCGTATCAGTCCACCTAGGTAATTCTATAATATACCTAAATTAAAAGGTAAAAGATAGACGGGAATATTTCGTTTTGTGTTCCAAGAAAAATTAAAACTGTAGCAACATAATAACGCAGGGATCTTCATCTTACCCCTAGGAGGGCCCTACCTTAATATTAAGTTGCCTGTAAGGGTAATGCCAAGTTTCAAAGAAATAAAAGCCTTTGGTATCTATTTGAAATATGGCTATGCCGGCCTCGTACTTAGAACATTACTTAGAGTGTAATATTATCATAATTTATATTTCTTAATATAATATTGTATATTTTAAGTGCTCTCGACACTACCCAATGACCTACAGAGAAACTTTGCGCTTATAAAGGAACTAGACGCAGTTATAAAAGGCATTAAATTTAGATTTTTTATAATTATTATGCTTATTTACATAAATATAGATACCATGGACAACCTTAAATTAGAATTTAATAGCATGACCAAGCATTTTGAAGTTCTTCCCATAGAGGAATTTAAAAAAGAGACTAAAGGCAGCTTTGATTTTTAAAACTGTCATTTCGTGTTTTTTCCCTTTTATTAGAAAACATCAAAGAATCAATAGCCTTCAAACTTTTTATAACTTTCAATTTTTATGTTTATAGAATATACGGAAGTTTTGACGAAGTGCCTAACTTTAAGTGAAGAGAAGTACGAAATTGCCAGCTCTATATACGATATGGTTACGAACAACACTTTCCCCGGGAATGTACAACTAAATATTCTTTCAGATAGACAAACACATTAGGCGCCTTGATAGCGACTTAAAAAAGTTCGAGGTCGAATTAAATAAAAGTAGCCCGGATAAACTTTCTCCTGGTTATCTTGATTCGTTGTACAGAATGCTTTTAACTGTAATTTTTTTTCTATAGGAAAGCAGTTTGCTTTATCAGAGTTGAATTTAACACCAAAAGTGGAGAATACAACGGTACTATTTTCTAACAATAGAAACGAGTTTTTATATTATCTTTGAGTGTTATGTAAACCTACGCTATTTTATTTCTAAGTCCGTGTGCTTCCCAAACTTAAAGTTGTTTTCCTGCCTCCTCAAAGCAGGCGTACACGTTCTAGTGTAGTAAATTAAAAGTCCTACTACTCCTGTTCGTTTTAGCTACTCGCGTTAACTTATTTATACGCTACTATACTATTTTTACATGAAAGTCGTTAATAAGGTTAGGGAGTGTGTTAGAACTCGATACCTTTATTTTTAAGGATTTCCTGCTCTCTTAAGCGGGCGCTTACTTTTCGACGTTGTGGGAATTCTAAGTCTTTTCTTGTTATTTCAAACATTATTAACGGGGTGTTTATTAATTTTTGACTCGTCACTACTGTGTCTGTGCTTAAAGTATATAATCAAATCTTCTAACAGTATTTGTTAATAGGAACAACAACTACGATATATACTCTTATCTAAGAGCACTCACCGCCTTTACTTTAGACAAGAATTGAGTTTGATCTTGAGATGCCCGTGGACCCTTTTGAACCGACTTATTGCATATGCCACCAAGTTAGCTACGGCGAGATGATTGCTTGCGACAACTTCGACGTACGTAGTCAAGTTTATAGGCTTTTTCAGACGGATCCTTCGTTTACTCTTTTCAATAGTGCCCCACGGATGGTTTCATTTTTCTTGTGTAGGCCTCCAAAGCAAACCAAAAGGTAGAAAAGCTTGTAGCCAGAAGGCACTCTTCTGTAATACCCTTCTCTCCTTAAATTCGCAAGGGAAATGGCTGTGTATGCGATGCCAGGAAATACGCGACACCACTTCTACCAATAAAAATGCCGGGAAAGACCCGAAGAGGTTCGTCGTAAAGAAGAAAAGTAAAAGATTTAAAAAATAATGTTTTTGTAAACACTAACTGCGCTTCAATGGTAATTAACGATCGCGACAAGGGGGTACAGTCCTTGTTCGTGGCATATTTTATTTTGTGGAAGGCTTTGTAGGCACAAGTAAAGATCTGGAATATACAAAGTAAACTATCTTAAAAGTTGTAAACCGCTCTCCAAAAGAAAGCTTATGGCAGACATTCTGTATGATAGGCCACGGAATAAAAGACCACTTCTCCTGCTTCAATGCAGGCATACTTCACTTTTACTTTTTCTTCTGGTCGCTCTATAGTAGTATTGTGTTGTTAGCAACGGTAAATATAATTTGTATTTGATTTATATATTTCGAAACACTCGTAACTAGCAGGAGGCAGTTACCAGTGTCAAACATCTCGTAGGAACACTCAGAAAATTGAGGAACGGGGTCAGAGCTTCTAGAAAAAAGTTTTTTCGGCTGCATGATTAAAATAAAAGCTCACGTTTACTTAAAAACTTTTATAACAAAGTCCGGCAAGGTTGCCCTTTTCTTTGAAAATCGTTTATCCGGTTTATAAACGTCCCAATCGAAACAGACTATCTTAAGATCATCCGTTTGATTTAAGTTTTCAGTTGGCGTTTCGTGAAAGGAAATAAGACTTGCTTTAGGTCGTTCTGTAAATAAAATAAAATAGATATGAAAAGGATCTATTGCAACTTATACTTGGCAGAGATAGCGTTGAATAATGCTAGTTACTAAATTACACTAATTCGAAAGAACAGTAATAAAAAGATACTTTTCAACTTAAATTTACATAGACAAAAACTGTTAACCTAAAGAAAAACTTTTTAGGTTAAAAGGAATCAAACTAACGGAGTGGCAAGTCTTTAAAGAACTTGTCCTTCTATATTTAGATCGAAAAAGGTGAAAGCCTTGACGTTTAAGGTAAGTATAAGTCTGTTACATAGGAAAAACAATTCATATATTATAGACAATTCTATGAGAAAGTTCACCTGGTATGATTCTAAGGAAATCGACTGCAACAATAAGTGATAAGCTTCAGGAACTGTAAGAAGCTCGTTCTCGGATTTAGTAATCTGTAGATCTTGAAAAAAGTAAAAAACTTAACTTATTTAATAGTGAAAAGCGTAAATTAAATAAAAATTGCTGATCTATAACTAGTGTTGCATACAAATATATAACAAAACGCTTTTTAATAAACTGAAATTTTAATAATAAGCGTTTATCATTTTTACAAAAGGTAATAAGATATGAGGAAGTTCACCACGCTTTTCTAGCAAATATAGAGCCTCCTCAATTTCTAATTCCCGACTCCCTAAACAACGAAACTGATTAGAAACTAAACATATAAATAACCAGGCTGGAATAACCGATAACCATTACAAAAGCAGCCCATATTGTGAATTTCTTTCCCAATTGTTTTTTTTAAAACTACTTTATGTTTTTCAATATGCCAAATTCCAGTGGAAGTTAAGTTACTAATTACAGTGATAATATAACAGTACAAAGTGAACAATAATACTACATTAAAAAAAACTACACTTGTTTAAAGGTTTATATTTCCGGTGCAAAGCAGATTCCCATTGTTTTAGATATTGCATCTTACAAAACGTATAATTGCCATAAAGAAGCAGTAGGTGAACAAGGAAAAGTTAAAAGGCTACTGTGGGGAAGGAAAGGTCAAACCGTTACTTGGATGGGGCAAACATGCCCGCGGCCCCTTAGAATTTACATCTTTTGTTTGGGCTCTACAGTATATTTAACTAAGCGTTTTAAGGCCTGGGGCTAGAAGAGTAATAAATTTCTTTATCTCGATCAAATAATCCCATATATTGTTGCCATTAATTGAAAGAAAAAAAGAACAAAATTTGGGATTAATAAAACTGGAAATGGAACTTAAGTTAGATCAGGCAAAAGACTTTTTATTACAAAAATGTTGACAGAATTAAAGATCCCAAGGGAGAAGGGTTCTTTAAATACTCGCTTACACCAAATGCAGAATTATAAACATGCAACAACGCCAATTATTGAGATTTAACAATAATCTAGTTAAAGAGGTTCAATTCGTTCGCTGCTTCATTATAATAGCAAGAATTTTGAATAATATAAAGTTGGGAACTTTTTTTTTCGGGTAGGGTAAATTTAATGTTAATAAGAGATTTCTAATAAAAAAGGGAGTGGGGCTCGGGCCGGATATCTTCAGCTTTACCAGTCCTCGGAAGAGTTATTGTAGCTCTATAAGGAGCGTATACTGGTGGGGGCTCCCCAACCCTCAAGAGAGGAGGATTTAAATTAAGCCGTTAAAGGTCTTCTAAGAAGGCTGGCATTAGTATGCCAAACGCCCAAAAAAAAATTAAAAATATATTTTAGGTGCTGCCTAGAGGTTTCAAGGGAATTGCAACTGATGTTTACCTTCCTTCCAAAGGTTTAATTTAGATCACTGCCTAGCTCAGAGCCTACGACAGTGGTAGTTATGATGCAATCTATAGAATTGTTTTGCCGTTTCGAAGTCGGTTAAAAATTATAATTAGAGTAGATTTCTTTACTTAAATGCTAAAAAACATCACTAAGTTGACGTTATTTTAAGTAGTTAATTGTCAATAATTTTAAGTGCAATTTAATTGTGGCTCGACATCCCACTAATAGTCGACGCATGGAATTCTTAAGTAACTAGTATGGAAAGGAAAAAACTTAATACAAAGAGTTTCATGTTTCATGTTTACATTTCTTCGAGAGCTACATTGTTCTTTTCTATTATTATTAATCTTTATTTACATGATACTTATATACACATACATGTATATCAGTTCTATTAATAACTGCTCCCGTTTACTCTTAAAAGATTGCCTATTGTGTCTACTAGCTAATGATGAAAACTTAAAAAGAATTATAATGCCCTTAAACAAAAGTATATGGAATGAAAAAAATACAGGGCGGGCTTATTAAATTTGAAGTAAATCTCTATATATCGAGGAATACACTAAAACAGCCAGTAATAGGTCGAAAAGGCAGGCGGGAAGTCACCCAATACAAAGTCTGTAGCTTCTATTTCTTACCAAAAATGATAATATTTATAATAATTCTTATATTAATATTAGAGACTGCGTAGTTATTAAATTTGTTTGATACATATGGTTATTTAGTTTAATCCATCAATTCCTTAAATTGACAGTTGTTACGCTGAAAGGTTGCTTGCCCACCGCAATAATATTTTATAGATTAATCGCAGTATGATCTTTTAATTTAAGAACTGTATCAGGGCATTTGTTAACATTAAGGGACTTTAGTATTAGTATTTAAGAAATATGGTAAGCAGCATATAGAACAACAATATTACTAAGAGTGTTGATAATAGTACTAATATAAATATCAATGTTATCAAAAAAAATAGTACTAGGGACAATGTAGTAATAATGTAAATAATGAAAAAGATAGTGGTAATAGTAAGCCTAAAATCCTATTCACTATATTTAAAAAGTAAATATTTCTTTTATATTTGGCGTAAATAAGGTAGATCGATAAATTAGTATTCCTCCTCTTCTACAGACGACTTTATAATACTAAGAGATTGCTTTATGGAAGGAATCAGAGCACTACATATACGCATACCCTTTGAAAAAGAACTCGAGTTATTGGTAAAATATCTTGCTTATAATAAAATACAACAGGTGTGAAAAAGAAATTGCACTGCAACTTACCGCTCAAGCAAAGTGTTAAAAATTGCGAAAATTTAATTAGAGACTCCTTTAAGATACATGGAAATTCTTGCTAAAAAAACCACACCTATAACTTTTCAAATGATGAAGGCTTTTGAAGCCTCTTTCGTGAGTTTAAGTATTTGGGAGGAAGTAATTTTTGCGAAAACCTAATGAAAAATTTAGATAACACACATATTAACCACAAACTCTTGTAATCTAAAAAGAATCATCCGCTTTTGTCACCTTCTTAAGGCATGAAAACAAGCGCATTATACATTAATATTTAATAAAAAGTTAGAAGGCTTGGTTTTTAGAAGATAACTTTTGCTAATTTTCACCGATTTGGGAAGAAGGCGGTAACAATTAAATAGGTCAGTAAAAAAATAGCTTTTTGTGGTTAAGTTCTTAAACCGCAAATTACCATTTGGGCCTATAGATTTCTTGTATATAAAGATTGTACAATGATTTTAAGTTCTGCACAGAGAAGTAGCTTAACCTTGATTTCATATGTTAGGACTTAGTAGGTAAATTAGCATGGACACGTGATTGAGATGGTGCATTTTCGTCAAGCTTTAACTTAGCTGAGTGAGCTTTCAATATGTCAGCGGATACCTTTGAATTTCAGAGGCTGTCGTGTCTCTAGCTTTTGTAGGTTTAATGTCTCTTCTTAATAAATAGAGTTGTTCGTCTCCCCGTTCTCATTAAAAAAAAAATACCTACTAATTCTTCCTTAACTCGGCTGTACATACTGTGATCAAGTTTTTTATCTGCAAGGGACCATATTTTTTGCTTTCAATTTCTGCCTTGTCATAATTAGCAACCTAATAGAATTTTTGCTCCCTACCAATGAAGAACCTGATAAAGGCCTCCTTTAGAGCTATTCCCATTAAAAACAACCGTGTCCTTGTCAAGAGTCGTTTCAACAGAGGGAGCCTATGTTTTCCTCTTGATGCTCTGGAAATGTAGTCCAATTAGGTACTTTTCTAACACAAAGCCCGAGCTCACATTATCTCCCACCTCTATGGGTTTCGGGTTGTAGTCAGTAGGAATTCGTACAGCGTATTGGCAGTCAGGTATATTAAAATTTCTTGTTATCGTGGTGTCTAAAGAGTAGGTAGTTTCAAAGGTCAAAAGGTAGGTTGCGTCCTTTAGACTATAACTAATGAATATTTTAAGTGGCCAGTTCGGCAACTCCCTTTCATTTGCATTTTTATCTCATTAATCCACAAGAGACTTTGCAGTTCATGTTACCAGCTATGTTCGTGAAATCCTCAAAAATTTAATCAGCATCAAATATATGCATATTTCTCTCGGGAGATTTCTAAGCAGCAATTATAACGGCCTTTTCATTATAACAGAGCTCGATCACTATTTTTAAACTTACCTTGTCGAAAAAGTAGAGTCGACTTAATGTGAGGTGTCTCTTCTAGTTAAGAAGCCCACGCCTCCTCTATTATTTTTCTTGCCGCATTTGTATACAAAATCGTAAGTTACTCAAAAAAAAATTCCTTCCTTTAGATGTGTATCAAAGATATACAGACCCGTTGTCCGATAATTTTGGTAGTTTTTGCTTTTTGCAACGGATGCCGGTGGCATTTCATGCGAAAATTCTAATAAAGCTTCGTGCTGGTCTCAATTTTACACCTCTCCGAGTTGCACGGGTGGGCGCGGAGAATACTGGCAATGACAAGCGGAAGAAGCCGTACTAGTGCTGATGCATATACTGAGAACGGAGCGACAAAAGCTTTTAGAGATGAAGAATATTTCCCATCTTCAGATCTAAATAGAAGGATTTCGAAAAAGCAGTTGCGGTGGCCAGTGCCACCGCTGCCAAACCTTTGGCCACGCTGCAAGCTTTTGCTCTGCGGCACCTCTATGCGTTAAATGGGGGAAGGGTCTTGTGAGCGCAGACTGTACCAAATCACGAGACTCGCCTGCTAGATGTGCGAATTGTGGCGAGGCACACATACGCTAATTCGCAAGGCTCCAAATATTATTCGCGTAAGGCAGTCAGCCAAGTGCAAAGTTTACTTCGTCGGCGTCAACTACAATAGTGCTGTTACCCCGGGAATCTCTTATGCATCTCGTCTGAGTACAAACCTCAGCCAATACAGCAGATGTTAGCCATTTTTAATGACAAATTTATCCAGAATGCTTGAAACTGTGAAAGGATTGGAATCTGTTTGCAACGGTTTCTAAGCCAAAGACTCGCCGCCCCATTCGACTCCTACTCTGGGATGCAAATGGTGTTCAAAGTAAGAAGCACGAGCTTCAGGAGCTGTTACTAAGAGAAAGAATTGCTGTGTGTGCCATCAACGAGACGCACCTTCTTCCTAACCTAACTTCTGCAACTTTGTTATGTACCATCAAGACAAAATTGATGCCCGCGATGGGAGCGTGACTGTCCGGTGAAATGGAGTATTCGAACATCGTTTGATATCTATGAAGGCTCTACAAGATGTCGAGGCAGTGAAAATTTCCCTATGCACCGACCAAGGGCCGGTATCTGTTTACAATCACCTTTAAGCTTCCTCCGTCTTCGAATTTGGATGTCATCCTTGGGAGTGCCTCTTCTGCTGTTTTGCGAGGAGGTCTTAATTGCAAGCATCCTACATGGAACAGCCGAGTCGCTAACATGAATGGTCACATACTTGAGCCTATCTGACGAGCACCGGGCTGTACCGGGCTGTACCGGGCTGTGCGTTCTAGGACTTCAGCAACCAACACGCTTGGCGACCACAGGCACAACGGACGTACTGAGTATTGCCATACTTAAAGATATCTCTCTCTATGGCAATTGAAGAGCTCCACGTGCTTTCCTCCGATCATCTCCCAGTTATTCTAGATTTAGGGGATGAGAAGGGCACACCAAAGACCATTACCGTATTTTTACCGACTGGGACAAATATGCTGATGTATTAGAAATCACACTGCCGCCGTGCCCTTCATTATCGTCGCGCCCGCCCTGTTGGGTGTTGCTGTCGCCCTTTTGGATATCGCACTAAACATGGCTCCCACTACTGCCACGACAACTCGTGGAATAAAGTACCACCTCGGTCGCCTGCCTGACGTATTAAAGGCACTTATGTGCCAATGTCGACTCTTATTCGAGTAGCCATTTTGTAGCAGAGCTCCGAAGACAAACTTGCGTTTAATCGACTTCACAAGTGCGTTAGAAAAAGCTAATGAACCATTTTAACAGCAAATGGGAGAACAAACTGCATTGTATATCAGAATCAGGCAGCAGCAGTCGCTTCTCTTGGAAATTTGTTAAAAGGATCTAAAGTAGGGGGCTTGCGCCACCACCGCCCCTTCGTAAAGGAAATATGGTGACCGAAAGCGGAGGAGATAAAGCTACGCTTTTATCCAATGTTCTTGTTATCCAAAATGCGCCAGCTGCTCACTATACTGCTATTGATGATGCGTTCCCTCAGCTGAGCTTACCCCTCCCCGTTAACCACAAACCACTTGACCTGGTTAAAGTTGACGAGGTGCATGCAAATGTCGCAGCGCTACCTAAACGAGAAGCACCAGGCCGCGATGGCACCACTAGTGGGATGCTAAAGAAAATGCCATTGATAGGGATGCACTATCTTTACCTCCTTATAAAATCTTCGATGCTCCTTGGCGCCTTTACGATTCGATGGAAGACGGCAATCGTTGTGATGCTGCCATAAAACTTAAACCGGAATCAGCATCTAGTGTGTACCGACCCATCAGCCTACTGTCAGCGGCCGCCAAAGTGGGGGGTGGGGGGCGAAGCCATTTTAGTTCGCCGTCTGAAAGATGGCGTTGACGCTCGGAAACTTTACTGGAAGTTCCAGTTTGAGTTTTCGGCAGTGGCACTCAACGGCCCAGCAGCTCCTCCGCTTAAGTGAATGGGCCACTCGCGCTTTTAGCCATAAGAAAGCAACAGGCACTGTCTTCCTTGACGTTGAGAAGGCAGTTAACCATTTGGCTTGTGAAAGGTCTGCTGCACAAACTGCGCTCGTTATCCGTCCCTCCTGGCCATTATAACGCGCTGAACTCATAGCTGAATGGTCGCGTCTTTAGCGTGCGCGTTGGAGATACCCGGTCGGCGCTTCGAACTCTGACAGCAGGGGCTCCTCAGAGATCACTTCTCTCACTCCTTTTATTTGCAACTTACATGAGCCACGTGCCCTTGCCGTTCGACCCACATACAGGAATTGCCCTCTACGGTAATGGAACAACCGTATATTCCTCTTCGAAGTCTCCCGCCTTGCTGTGGCAAGCATCTACAGTGCTTTCTTGATGCTTTTTGCTGTCTGGTGCCGTGATTGGAAGGTTACTATAAATTGCGATAAAGAGCAAAGCTATATTAATTTCAAAGAAACACGTGCCCTCTGTTGATGCATTTCCCCTTAACCTTTAATGGCGCGAAGATTCCATGGTGTTCTCAAGAGAAATACTTGGGAATATCATCATCGGCAACAGATTTTCCTGGCGGCTTCACGTGGACTATGTAGTGGCGTAGGCCAAGGCACCAACCAAGGCGCTTTATCCTTTACTTTGCGGTAGGGAGTAAGCTTTCTCTGCGAAAGAGACGGCAATTGTATTGGTCTTACATCCAGCCAATAAGGACATACGCATGTACCGCCTGGACCTACAACTCCACGGCGATAGCGTCGGAACTTCAAGTGCGAAAGAACAAATTGCTGCGTGTTCTAACAAAGGCGCCGTAGTTTGTGCGAAATGATGCCATTCACCGGGGCCTTCAGCTGGACCCTTTAAAACATTCTCTTCCAACGCCATGACCTGGTCCTTTACGACAGGCTCACCAGGCACACTACTCGCCTGCTGGTAAGCGAACTTACTTATATGAGCCATGGGAAGGAGCACGTTCTCTCCACCACGTGACGCGCGTAAGCACCAGTTTTTTTATTATTATTTGTTTATGTAAAAAAAATAATATCTAGGACCACTCCTTATTGAAAGCTCGAGTATTTGGAGTAACTCGATCGAGCGTCCGAGCAACTGTCATTAATTAATAAATAAATAAATACGTTTTCATAGTGCTACCCTATTTAAGATAAATTACGTTCTGATCTTTTTGAACTTGCTTAGCTCCTGTTTTATTTAACGAACTTAATATTTTTTGAAGATAATGAGACCGTCAAAAAATATTATGAGAGAAAACTACGAAGACTTTCGGGTTCTTTATTTTTTTTTTTAATATGTATTAAAAAATCTTAGAAACTTTATACAATAGACACTATATCCTCTACGAAGATAATTAATTTTTATAATATAGATTAAGCATAGCAAGCATCTAGAGCGGATAATTAAAAAAGCATGTCTTTTTGAGAAACTAAGAATTATAAAGAGAATTAAATTCTTAAACTCTAAATTAAAGAATTCTTCTGTCAAAGCAGAAAGTACAACCAACTTTTTTAAAAAACTTGAAAACTATAAACTTCTTTTAAAACAAATGAAGGTTGTACCAAACTTTTGTTTAGTTGGGTCAACCAAATCTTTATATATTCTAGCTTATTAACAAGCACGAACTTTTCAAATTGCTTATTGATCATTTGGACCGAAGTAAAGATTTTACTTTATTTAACAGTGTAAAATACTTAGAAGATTTTAACACTTGTGGGCCCACCGCTCTTATTTACCGGGTCTTAAATTCCAAAGCCGTCAAACAAAAGTATCTAGAACTAAATAACAACTGGTGAGACTTAAGCACTATATAATGTATTTTTCTCTGACTGAAAGAGATATGTTTAAAGGTCTTATGATTCATATTTGACTTCAAGGAATCGCAAAAGAAATATTCAGTACAATAAGAGTGTCCCTGTTAACCGAAAGTAAGTTAAAAAGAATTATCAATAAATACTATGCTAACTTGGTTAAGACCAAATCGAAAGGGACAGAAGGAGAGGAGAAGGTTTTTAGTTTTTTTTTCTTTTCAGTCGTTACGCTAAAGCTTATTTTAGAGAGTGGGAAGAGAAGTACGGCTCTCAGGCTAACCACCTTGTCAGGCGAACCAGTAACAGCGGAGACCAGGTGCAAACACAACAAGGTTTCTCTCTCTTTCTCAGTACGACAACTGTGCGTCGACTAAGATAGTGCTTTAAGCTTTAGAAAAGAGCTGCTTGCACCCTTCTTGGATGGCAAAGCGAAGCCAAAATTCTATTTTAAAAAATATAAAGGATATTCCCTCTAAGAAAATTGCCTTCGTGGAGGACTAATATGATGCACTCGGCTGTTGGTGGTAAAACAATAGAATATTTAACAAATCTTTATTACGAGTCGCGCTTTATTTATATTTAATAAAGTATTACTCAATTTTCCTATTGATGTACTTTATATATATAGTTTTCCCCTTAACACGAATAGCTTTATATTTCCTGTCCTTATTCTTCCGTTCTCGCCGTTTAAGGAGTGGCCGTATAATATTTTTAGGTTTGCTCACATATCTAACAACCTTTACGATAACTTTTCGTTTTTCCGGTGGATCTATAGCTTTTTCACGTTCGCTGATAACCTTTTTAATTCTGGCCATTGATTGTCTTACCTGAATAATAATAATATTTTAAAATATAAGTTAATAATTAAGTAATAGTCAAACAAATCACTACCATTTTATAACGTTCTACGCCACCACGCATTTTTTTATTTTCACGGTAAGCATCATAGCGATGAGTAAGAATTAAATTTCTTTCTTTAAGTAAAATATACCTATTTGCGTATGGAGACGATTAAACAAAAAATTTATAACAATAAAAATCAAATACACTACTTAACTACCACAACTTGTGTAGGTCGGTATTGCTCTTAAGCCTCAATTCACTTGCCTCCCAAGCGCGACCGTATTGTAAAGTTTCTCTCACCGGAGTTTTATCAAAAAATTCCTCCATCCCGAGGGCGGATTTTGTTATAAATAGCCCACGAGCAGCTTTTAATTATAAATTAGATGCAAAAAACTCAAGATAAAAAATAAAAAAGGTCATTAAAATTAAAGCATTATAAGAAAATGACTTATAATTGAAAGTTTTCCGTAACAAGAAGCGGAGTTCCAAAACTTAAGCCCGTAAGCAATTACCGAGCTCGGTCTGCCCATCATTCGCTGGCAAGCGACCGCACCATACCGGCCATTCTCTAACTTACTTTTTAAAACTGCCTCCCTAAAGGAAATTCTTGCGCACGTGGATTAAATTAACCCTTAAGATACCATAAATTGTCTACTTATTTAAAGTCTAATGATAGTTAACTTAAAAATGTTGCAGTTTTTAGCAGCAATCAGGCTTAAGGAAGCTTGTGTAAGTTATGTAGAATGTTCAAAAGCTTAAGAAAGAACAAATACGCGTCAAGAATGATGTCGAAATAAATAGATATACTTTGGAGCTTGATTCATTTTATCATTTTTAAGAAAGTAACTATTTTGTGTTGTCAAGCAATATAAAAATTATTTTTACTATAAGTTCTATTTGAACAGTAGCATTTGTATTCAAGTACTTGTTAAAGAAGAATTAAATCTCATAACACGCTAACAAAATGTCCCTCTTATGGAGAAAACATTATCTTAAGGAGTTTGTCATAGCCCAAAAGGATCTACTCATACTTATTAATATATTAACAATTCCTTAGCAACATTTTTAATTAAATTTGCGCCGACACTGGTTTATATCGCAAGCCCCTTCAGTTAGTGAGGAAATTTATACTGTCAAATTTTCAAAGTTATGCCGTTTTACTTTTATTCTAAACCGTTCGTTATAATTCTCAACTATTCGGTGTTTTTTTTTCGAGTTAAACTTAGATAAAATGTTATCTTATAGTAGCTATTATATAAGAAATTACTTGCCATAGCATCCAGCCTTCCCTGTGGGTATATTTATTACTAATGCTAAACGATCATTTTCTAGGCCTTAGTTAATTTTGTTTTTATTATAAGAACTTGATAATCCATATATTCTCTTAACCTTATATTGGTTAGGTTGGTGCATGATTACCTGGATAGTACGTTACAAACTTTGGTCTAAATATAGCATTGTAACAAAACCTCTTTGAGTAATCACCTTTTTTTACTATAATACAGGATTTAACGTCAAATATTTAAATATAAGTAAAAATTACTTAAAAAGATAAATAGGTAATTTAGAGTGGTTAATAAAGAAGTAATTAGTACTGCTGACCTGCCTACGTGTAGACTACTTATTCGTTTTGTTCATTGAACTCTTAAGAGATTAATAAGTTTAACAAAATTTTTGTTAATGATTCAAACTTGTCTTTATATAGTAAAGGACAATAAAATTAATTACGCCTTTGAGTCAACTAAGATAACATTTTTCTTTATAAGTTTGCCGAGGACTTTAAGTTTTTTTGCTGTTAATTTTTTGTTAAATACAACTTTTAAAATGGAATTTAAGTAAAGCTTAATGTAGGTAAAACTTACTACTAGGGGTTTGCTAACATGCTTAAATTCAGCTTTAAGACTTGAATAGAAACAGTAATTCCAGGATATAGGACCTGAGTCGCTCTACCTTGATCTTTGACAGTTCGAAAATCACGGGCGAACGCCACTACAAGACCCTAAGGTATACCCTAGAGCAACTTGTATTTTTTATGCCGAAGGGTAAACAGCGTCGGCAGGGTAGTGCGTTTCATTGTCATGAAAAACGCTTTGCTCTCTGTTGAATTAATAAAAAGGTTTCCATGATAATATCAGCTAGCAAGTACGTCAAGATAAGCTGTGTAAAAGTTGGCGTACATGATAGATGATCAACTTCAAATGAATCATCGGGTCGTCAACGTAAAGGACTACCCGCTTATAAGGGTTTGACTGGAAGAGGCGTCTCTCTCGTAAGACAGTGATGATAGAAATGAGTCTTGCGGGGCTCCCGCTCAGAGATGGCGAGGCGACACAATGCAAGTCCCTCTAGCGTGCTGAAGGCTCGGCCGTTGCCTTCAACAAGTCTCGAAGCTCGCATGATGGTAAAAATGCGTAGCTTTATAAGAGGCCTTCTTGCTGTACTGGATTAAATGCTTCTCGACGCTGAGAAAGACAGTCCTTAACTTTCTTATAATTAAAAGTTCAAGTTATCCGCTCGGTTAGGTAAAAAAGATGTTAAATAGTTAAATGTCCTTTCAAAATTTAAGGGAAACCTTACGTAAAATTATAGGAGCGTCCACAACCGTCTTGAAACGATTCATTATGACCTCTACAACCAATCTGCCTATTGTAATCAAAAGGCTGCTTAGCACAGAACCATAATCACCCTCGGCATTTGTTTAACACTAAGTTAATTATGCCGTCAGCGCTGGGCGCCATTCGCTTGGTAGCGCGTTGCCTATTGATCAGTTATCAGCTGTGGTGTATTGCCCTAAGGCATCATTCGTTTTTGCCGAAAAAAAAACTTCGCCTAAGAGGCGCATTATGGACAGTTGAGGGGGAAGGCGGGGAATACTGAGAAGCAAGATCATCTAGAGTTTCACTATATCTTCATCGCTTTCGGCTACAGTATCGCAGTTGAGCTATGGTTAGCCGTAAATCGTGCTAGAGAAAGCTGACTCACCTGAAGTCTTTCCAGAAGGCGCGACTGTTTTTGCTTGCCTCCAAAGCTTCTTTTAGTTTTTCTTTACATTATCAGTTTAGGCGCACAGTGGCCTTCTTTGCTATGTGACGGTATACGCAGTTTGAACACAAGTTTGTCTTCAACATTTTTGTAAGCTATGATCTTTCAAAAGAAGCCCCTTTATTAGCTTTTCAAGGAATCGGGCTTATAGGGTACCAAACATCACGTTGCGAGCTCATTTTACCGCAAATCGCAGTCGCCAACAGCGTACTCCAATAAAGTAAGAGAATTTCAGCAGTGCAAACATCGACGGGACAAAAAATTCCTTTAATGTATTAAAGATCGAGCGTATGTCCTTACAGCATTTTACCTTTCGCTTAGACAAGTGATCCAATGACGGTTTTCAGCCAGGATTTCAGTAGCCGTTAGATACTTGTATATTTCTAAAAGGCGATATATAACACGCCCATCGTGCTTTTTTTTTTGTTTCCTTGCCCGCCACCTTCTGCATAGTTCTCAAGGATCTAGCCGTTCCGGTTTATAACCCGGCTGCTCGAACAATAATAAACAAAAAAACAAAAAATTAAAAGTATCCTTTAAATGGATATTAGGCCTGCAAAAGAAAAAATTATCTCTGAATTTCCTTAGAATAAAAGCTAAGATTTTTTAAAATTGTCGGTATCGGAGGGCCCCGTGGGTGTCTTATTTCTTCATTTCTTGTTACTATTTTAAATAATAATAATAAAAACATCTTTTTTCTTGCAGAAAGTCTCCGAAGTGTAAATAACCTCGTATATTTTTTCCTAATAAATTTGTCACTTTCAACTGTTTTAATTTTACATTAATAGACCGTGCGACAATCACATTATTTTAGTTAACAACGCAGATTTATTTAGATTGAACTTGGACATTGCAATATGGGTCATACACCTAAACGACGGGCGGTAGGAGGGTTTTACTTGCTGAAGAAAGAAAAATCCCTGGAGAATCCTAGAAAAAGAAATTTCATTATGTTCTTTTAATTTCTTATCTTTGTTGAGTTTAAAAAGTAAAATTTTAATCTCTTTGCTTAGCCCTTCTCTTTCGTTGTAAGAGAACTACGGTTATTTACTAAAGAAAACAACGTTTTCTTTATAATTTCATCCGAAAACATTATTTTCTTCATTTTTTTCGGAAGGCCAAGGAAAGGGATAGAATGCCTTTAACGTAAACTTTTATAAGGCCAGAAAGTTCTTTTTGGAAGTAAATGTATATTAAAAAACCCTTTAAAAAGAAACTCTATTAGCATTATTTCATAAACGATAGAGTTAAGCAGGTTACGGGCTATCAAAGGAAAAAAAGGTATTCATAACCCCTAAAAAGGTTTTGTTAAGGTTCTCGGCCGATACTTCCGCTTTACAAAAGTAGAAATAAGATTTAGATTTTTTTTTTTAGAGTAATAGGGATATCTCGGGGCTTGACAAGATAAAAGTCGAAATTTTACATTATACCCACAAGCGGACTTTAGCTTTTTTAAACTTTTAGTTAAGTATCCTTCCCCGCTTTCTTGTTTTTAACAATGATATTATGTCTATAAATAATCACTGAGAACCAGAGTTTCGAACATGGATGATCCTCTTTTAAACTTCTCAAATAAATTTTTAGTTGTAGTGTAGCAATTGTTTTTTTTTTAACCCACTACCTTATGGAAAAAGCAGTTTATTTTTTTTTATAAGAAAAGTTCTTAAACAGAAGTTAACGGCATAAATTGAAGTTATGATGAATATTCTCTTGTGAAAAGTCCTTAACATTGAAAATTACATCATCTTTAGCTCCAAATAATTTCAATAGGAGGATCCAATTTTTTTTAGTTACCTAAAAGCTTGAAGGTTAACATAGCGTTTTTAATTTTGCTAATAAACTCCAACTCTTCTGTAGAGCTCCAACTTTTTTTATTATTATAGCTTCGAAAAAACCAAAAACCATCTTACTTCTTTTTAAGCAAATTACTAAAAGCTATGACAGCATATATATTTACCCCTTAATCCTTTGTTTCCAACAACAATAGCCATGATACCAGCTGTTAGAATTTGAAAAAGCTTATTTGAATTCAGCCGCAACTTAAGTTCAACAAAAAGATGGTATTAATATTCAAATTCACTATCAAGGAGTGGGTCTCTTTTCTTGCTGACATAAAAATTTCCAAGCAACCCAGCTCTGTAAAAGTTGTTGCCATCAAACGAGAAGTCAACTATGTGCCTATTCCGCAAGCGGTGGGAAGCAAAAAAAAGGTTGATACGATACTAAATTGGTGGCAAGAGATTATTGTATGATAGATATCATTTAACATCCGCTATGCGGTTAGTAACAAATTTGTAAACGTAATTGATCGACCAAAAATGTGAGTTGTCACTGTACCTCGGCGGCAAGAGCATTGCAATGGCATTAACTGGGAGAGGGCAAGAACAAAAGATATGAAGGCTGTTGTATTTTAGGCAATCAAGCCGTTTTTATACTTTTACAACTGGCGAAAAAAGCATTTCCATTTAAGTATATTTGTTTAGACTAAATTTAAGATTATAAGCCCCTGCCAAACTTTTAAAATTGCGTTTTATCAAAATAATAGTTTGATATCTTTAATTGGTTTCTCTTTTATTATTTCTGTGGGGTTTATTTTTGTGCAAGTAGTTTTTGATAAATTTTCGCGCAATCTCAAGGCCGCGGCTTGATTCCCAGGTAATGCCAACTCAAATTTTTCTGTTAGCTGGTTACGTGTACAACCTCCCTATTAACAAATTCCAATAGTTAGTTTTGCGCATTTTATCTTCAAAACTTATAATATCTACCTAGGCGATAACACTTAGTGAAGGCGAGGTTAATAGTTATGGTATACTTGGTTAAGTAAACGTTAATACTCTCTGAACCAAGGCGGTTTATTTCATACTAGTGTTGGACTAAAGTTGGACATATTTAAGTTTGGTCAGGACATTTTAATATAAGGTCGACTAAATTTACCACCAATGCCCCAGACACCTCAGGTTACTAAAAGTTTTACGCGACCGCCATTGTAGTTATAGTAGCCTAATCACTACGGATTGTTTAGCTATGTTAAGAAGGTACTTTTATAAATGATTTTCTATACCCTTAAGGTGGACGTCTACCTTTTAACGTGGTAGGATATCTAACTAATTAAAAGTTAACAAAAGTTGTATACATAATTTACCGACCGAAAACGTGACTTGTCACCGTAGCTCGGAGGTTAGAGCATTATCGCGCTATCTCAAGGACGAGTTCCGGTGGTTATGTTTAAAACTTCCCCACAAACAAAATTCTGATAAATACACTCTAACAAACTGAATGATTATAAAGTGTCCAGAACATTCTAAACCTCAGTACAACAAGCATTTTCCGGAATAATAGGAAAAATATAAATACAAAAATTTTCATCCAAATACATTAGTCATTATTCCTTTAAAAAAAAATAAGAACGTTATAATAAAGATATAGATACATAATTATAAGTAAAGAGCAAAAAAAAATATATAAATTGGGGTTAATAACTTTTTTATTTGTGTTTTTCCAATTATTCCGGAACTTCTTGTTGGACTGAGGGTTTAGAATGTTTGGGATACTTTATTATCATTCAGTATGTTTCACTCCTCCCCTGAAATATTTACTCTACTAAATTTGAATTATAAACTATTTAAAAAATAAAATATAACTAATGTGTTATCGTTTACTAGGGAAAAGGGCGTGTAAAAAAAATTCTTTAACTTTTTCCCCGAAGTTGAGGATTCAATTGCCGGCTTATCTTACCTACATTGTTTTGTCAATTAAACCTTTTTACCTTAAGGATCCGCCTACCTAAAGAGCGTAGGAAAGCATTTATTAAGGTATTAAATAGTTCACTTACCCCCTTACCTTACTAAATGGTTTACAATAACTTTAATAGCAAAAAATTATATTTACGGGAATAGCTAAACTCAAACAAGGGTATTTGGAATTTTAACGTGCTAGATTTTCCAACCACGCCAAAAAAAAATGAACGCCCACCTAAAAAGGGAAGAAATTAATTTATTAAGCTAAGTTTTAACAGTTTTTAAATTAAATTTAACCCAGCCTTCCTAATAAACCATCTGTAACCAATTAGTTTCAGTTGGCAGATATGGTTTAACGCTTGAATACCATTTTTGGTCACTCTTACACTACTCTCGTGGCCGACACCTGCGAGATACACTGCGCCGGGTTTCGCCGCTATCAAAGACGCTCTTAATTTATAGTTCCGCTTGATTTGTATTTCCTGTGTTTTTCTCTTTGCTTTAAATACATTATATATCATACTTTATAAAAAAAAAGATGGCTGCTGCTAAATTTAGTGAGCTTAAAGCAAAGTTAGATGCTACTGAGGCCGAGTGCGAAGATTTACTTAACCAAAAAAAAGAGTTGGGTTATTAAATATTATATTAAAGTTAGAGTTTTTTTATTGTCTTTAATACCTATAGAAAACACTGTTCGCGAATTAGAGAGCGTCCACCAATCATATCCAGGAAAAGTTAAATACTTACAAGAATCTTTAGATCGTAATGAAGAAGGAAGAGACATTTTATTAGAAAAAGTATGGTAACATCTCTTTTCTCCACATTCTTTTTTAGCTTTAATCCTTTTTACACAGATTCACTATCTAGAAAATCAAATTTCTAATAATCCCGATAATGGTTATTTACTAGTGAACGTTGCACCCAATATTTGTTTAATCTTTCTCCTATTAGTGTATGATCCCGATGCTGAGGAAGAAGAAAAGGAGCTCTTACAGGAAGAACTTAAAGATAAGAAAAATGAACGAACACGGTAATATTAATATGCTTTACAATAAATTTTTTTACTTCTTTCTCTAAGTTTAAATATATATTTGTTAACTTTTATTAATATATATATTAATAAAAGTTTAAATTTTATAGTATGATTTTGTTTTATATACTTTAATCTAGTATTTAATTTTATAAACATATGTTTTATTAATTACTTTTTTAATTATTTTTTGTGTATTAAAAAGCCTTGAGTTCGAAATCGAAAATCACAATCGAGTGTGCACTCATCTTAAAAATGAAATATTGGATTACAAAGAAAAACTACGTCTTCTGCAGTCAAAAGATCGCGATGGTAATACTTTTGTTGTCTTATTTACCATTATATGAATTTTTTAAATATTAAAAAAAGGTTTTGTATAATGTATATAAACTTTATGTTCGGTTTACTTTTTTTGCTCCCAACTTGAAGGTGCCGATGTTACTGCTAAACTGGAACAAGCTTTACTTGAGAACGAAGTTATTCTTGAGAATATTTCTAAAGAAGAGGAACTTATTTCTGAGGCGAAGGCGTTATACGAGGCAAAGGAACTTGAAAAGAAGGTCTTGTCTTAACTCATTTGTTTATTCATAGCGTAATTGCTTCCTCTTGCTGTTCATTGTTTTTTTTTATTGTTTCTTTTGCTATGTCAGTAGACTTTGGACTTTATTAATATTTTTTAGAATATTATTTATTTTACTTGTATAAATATCTATTAATAGGAGCTTCTAGCCAGTTTGGAATAAAATAAATATTTGTAACTTAAATTTATATATTCGAACTCTACGAATTAAACTTTTATTTACAAACTTTTGGTTAAAACAATAAAGTTGTTCTTAGTTATAAATTGAGTCTCATTATGCTAATAAATTTTATAATTTTAGTTCCTACTTTAAAGTCAAAAACTTTTTTTTAAGGCATTTTGAGCTTACAATAATATGACGAAACATGTAAATTGGAAGTGGACGAATATGCCTTATAATGAAAGAGCAAGGCGTTGTTACTCCTTAACCAGCCTTAACGAAAGTAGATCAAAAACGATCTATGCCCGTCCTAAATTTGACACCTACTGTGTTTCTCACTTTATAGGCGGTCTGGTACTGTGATTCGGTGGAGAAATATTGGCAGTATTATACTCTTATAGTAAACAATTAGAAATTATAGTGACGAAGAGCAAAATTTCTTTTATAAAAGGATACCTCAGAAAAGGATATAGGAGCAACGTGGTTCTGAAAACAGAATGTTTCAGCCCCGTTGTGTTGCCGCAAGGTTCTTCGGGATGTAAAAGAGTAGTTTTGTAATACTCGACTGAAGTTACTAGAAGATCTTCGTGATACCCTTTATCAACTTTTCGCTTAAGGCCGCTTTATTTATTTTTTATACTTGAGATTATTGTGTTTTTCGGGTGTCAACGTGGAATTTGTTAAAAATCAAGCTAAGAAATATAGCGGCTTCGTTTACGGACCACTTATAGCGTGCACTGCTTTTATCAGGGAGACTAAATTTTTATTAGCACTTTCTCGTTAGGGATGTGCTCCAGTAGTTTTATACCTAAAAGAAGACACTTAATTTAACTCTGTAAGTCACTATAAATTAAATTACTTTGAAACGCGTACAAAATTTTTTGTTCCTCTTTTTATCATTTTAAAAAAAATCTACACATTTAAGTGCATTTTCACGTAGGTTTTCACATCTACCTACAGGGTCACTTTAGAAAGGTGAATCTTTTTTGCTTTCACTTTCACTCAAACAGTAATCATATGCAAAACTATTCCCTAAGTCCAAGTAAACTTTATATTCCATTTATACGCTAAGTAGGTGTTTATAGGTAAAAAATAACACTGTCCATTACTCCGCTCCTCTAAATAATAAGTGATGAAACAGAAATTAAATATTGTGGTTAAAGACTGCTTTATCTATTTAAGATTCCGGGTTTTAACAAATTAAATATGGTTTTTCATAACCAATTGAAGCGTTTGTGGATGAGAAATGGCGGTACTCTACCTAAAGAAGTCTCAATCAGTGGTTAGCAGCATTTTCTAAATGTGGCTTGCCATTCAGTCCTTCAGCCTTTTATACTAATAAATTTTGCAATTTGCGTTAAAGTTATGGCTTTTTGCGTATCGGCAGCTCCCTTAAGTCACATAAGTGATAATATGTCTTGTGTACTGATTTTATTACACTTTCTAAGTTCCTACCATTAATAGCGGAAGTCATGTAAGTCAACAATTCATTAAATGACTGAAATTTTGTAGGGCGTAGAATATATTAAATGTTTAAATAAAGTTTTTTTTAATCTGTTTAGAATTTTTTTGGAGCTATCAAGCTTTATGAGTGCACTCGTCCTTTGACGTTAAGCTCATTTTAAAAAAATCCTTTAGATAACCAGTAACAACGCTAAATTCAGCCTTATTTACTAAACGTACTCTAAAAACCTTACTCCGTACTAAGGTTAAAATGATTATATAGGCATAGTTTTAATAATAAACTTAATTGGTAAAATCCATCAGCTATAATTAGAAAAACGTAAAACCTTAGTTGTGTGGAGCCTATCTCATTCAAACGTGCTCTATAAGTGGAATATACCATAAACAATTACAGTAATAAATTATAATTGGTTTAGTAAGCTTGTATATTTAAGTTAGTAATAAAAATACATTAATAAAAGAACAACTTTTCCATAAATACTCCTATAATTTGATTAAAGGTAAACAGTGAAAGTTTATCAAGTTCAAATGGTAATTCGTGTCATACCTCATTCAAGCTGGTTATAGAACCTGGAATAATGGAAATGCTTTAAATGTTCAGAATTTAATCACCTTACAGCACTGATCTAAAATTTAAATTATTGAGGGTAACTAATTATGTTTATTAGGTACCTTATGAAATCAATTGTTTTAATATGTATAGCATATATATGAATTTTTTTTAAGCAACTCCGAACACAGTGGCGGTGTATAGGTGACGACCAAAACTTTATTAGAAAACTTTCAACTTCCTCGTGAAGGCTTATCTTTAATCGTATTACTTTATTTATTTATCTATTTTATTATTAGTGCCATTGTTATTATTATTATTATATTAAATTATTTTGAAAACTTTTTTTTTTGTTCCTTTTATTTGATTTTTTTCTCTTTTAATTTCTTCCTTTCATGGATCTCACTTCTACTTGCAGCAAACAAGAACTTATCGCCCCTTTGTTGGCCGCAAACTATGAACTCAACTCAAGAAGGAGCTAGAAATTTTAAAAAAAATACTATGACAATTTGAAAAGAAGAAAAAAAGTTATAAAAATATCAAAAGACGAAAAGAACCTGTTGAGGTAAATAATAACAGTTGTTGAAGAAAAGATCCCGTTCATAAGTTTTAACGCAAATTACCATTTTTAGGCAATCTTACGATTATTATTGATTATTTCATTGCTTAGTTGTATTTAATGAAGGTTCATGAAAAATAAACGGGCAGCCGTGTAAATTTTTTTTTAGTGCTTTTTTTGTTTGAGTCACTTATGTACATATATATATACTTATGTTTACAATTAATTTTAATGGGATTAAAGGTTTAGATACAAGTCAGTAAAGATTTAAATACCCTAACAATGGCTACTACCAATTTTAACCCATATACCGCTCTTCAAACTCTGGAAAGCTCGGAAAAGTATAATATAGATATATTAGAGGATAGCGGATTGTTGGATGCCGTCATAGACAATAGTAACAATAATGCTAATTATAACAAGAAAAATAACCACAATTATTGTGGTAAATTATGTACAAATAGTAGTCTTAGTAAGGGAGCTAACATAAAATCAGGTATCCTCTGTAAATATAAGGATAGCTATAATAAGCGTATTAACAATGATACTACTAATAATAAAGATATTAATGCAACCGGTAATAGTAATACTATCACCGATAAAATAGTAATAGACATTACATCTAATAATAATGGTACGAGTAATAATAACTTTAATAATATTAATAGTACAATAAAATTTAAAATCCAACCTGTTAACACATGCCACAGGGACGACTGGAGCAAACTTGCCTATTTAATAAAGATAAACTTCATCGAAATCTCTGGGGCAAGGAACTGGAATCATAAAATTAGAATTTATACGCCTAGTGAGCAAGACTACAAACGTTTAACTTCTCTTTTAGCTCTAGAAAACTTTGAGTACTACACTTATCGACTCTTTTCCGAAATGAACTTAAGGTTGTTTTTCGAGGTATTTTTATTGAGATGAATATAGAGAGGGTTAAAACAGGATTGGAAAAAAAGGCCTCCATCCCACTGAAGTTATTAGAATGAGAAAATATGATGAAAACAGAACCCCTTTGCCCCTCGTATTAGTAAAAGCTCCCAAAAAACGAAAGTACTATATTAAAAGTCAAAAACATTGGTTATATTTCCGTTTTTCGGTTGAACCTTTTAAAAAAATGGTAGAACTGGACAATGTTTTCGATGCCAATCATTCGGGCATACCGATAAATTCTGCACTTTTCAATTCCAGTCTGTTAAATGTGCAAAAAACTACGATTTCAAATCCATCCCTAAACCTAGAGAAGAGAAACCCCAATGTGTAAACTGTTTAGGTGAGAACACTGCAAGCTATAGAGGTTGGTTGTATTTCCCTTAAAATACGCCGATTAAAAGAAACAACTATACTGATGAGCCTATATCTCAAACTCGGGAGAACTTGGTATCTTTTACGAAAAGCTACGCTAAAGCGTTAAATAGTAAACATACTCAAACTTCGACTAGTCTCGATGAACTTATTTTTAAACTCTTTAACTGTTGCGATAAGTCCTCAAATATCCAAATCGATTAGGGATTTATTTTTAAAAATTAATAATCGAATGAAACCGCCAATTAGTTGGCATCCTCTTAAAAGACCCTCCTGGAATGCCGATGGCATATAAAATAAAAAAATTAGAGCTCCGGAAATTGACCAATAGTTTGAATTTTGACCTCATTTTAATATCAGAATCCTATTTGAAAAACGGCAATAAGTTTTATATACCAAATTATGATATATATCGACAAGATTGGAAACTGGGAGGGGGGGCGTAGTTATACTTGTTAAGGGACAAACAAAGCACCCCTTATTAAATACTAAAATTTTAAAATATAGTGGCTCCCGAAGTATGCATAACTTCAAGAAAACTTGGTTCAGCGAGTAATTTTTCCTGTTATAAAATCACCTGGAAAAGAATTATTGAAGGAGGACTTATATAAGTTATTTAACAATACTAACCAGGTTCATCAAGGCCTATATTGCAAGCATTCTTAATGGAACAGCAGGAAGGACGATCCAAATACCAAGATTTTAGAACATTGGGCGGAAAATAATGAATTTTTTTTTAGTCACCCTTTAGACCTACACATCGCTCAACTAGAGCTCCGTTGTGTTAGATATAGCTTTATAAAAGAACATTTCTGTTCCTGTATACATTACTAACTTTCATGAAGTATCATCATATCATGACCCGGTGTTATTGCTTGTTGGAGATATAAGTAGCATCAACAGAGTAGAGGTAACCAATTGGAACCTTTTTTAGAGTGGTTAATAACTTGACACTTTATGCTGCTGTCTCTCTTTTGAAAACACAATAAATTACTTGGTGAACTCATCAGCAACTCAGAAAATTGTAAATAACTTAAAATATAACCTTCCCTCTCATCTTAAAGAACTTAGTAATAAACGTATAGGATTAAAAGAATATTTATGGAAAGACAAGCCCCATGTGACAAGTTAGCCTTTAACAAAATAAGTAATGCGGAAACACGAATTAAATACTTTTTATAACAACCTTGGTGATATGAAGCCACGATTTGTTAAATTCATCTGATAATTATATGACCAAATTTTTTAAAACTCAAACAAGAATAATTGATATACAAATTTTAAATGATAAAGGAGAAATTGCTTATTCCAATAAGGAAAAGGTAAGCATATTCGCAGAAAGTTCGTCACCTTAGCGCAAGCCCTCCGCTATCTTTTATAATACAAATGAATATTTCGTGCACAACCGAATACCACCTTCCGCAAAGACGCATCACCTATAGCTCCTCAGGGGTTTGCGGATGAAAAGGAGGTTCAAACTGAAATTGATAAAATTAAAAATAATAAAAGTAGGGGCTCTGGTGGTATATCAGATCGAATGCTAAATCTTCCTCCAGTGGCTGTTGTGTACCTTTTAAATCTAATTAATTTTATTTTTTATCAGGGTTTCTTTCCTAAAAGATGGAAACGATATATTTTTACCAAAAAGTTAACCATACTAGAAACTATGCTTTAGATTATCGGCCAATAGTTTACTTTCGTTGTTGGCAATTGATTAATCCATAATACTCTCCAAATTAAACAAAATTCCCAAATTCTACAAATCTTTCCCCCCACACCAATTTGGCTTTCGAGGAGGACGCTTCACAACACAGCAAATTCTAAGGTTCGTAGAGAACAATACAAAAGAAGCCTTTAGTTACAAGAAATTAATAGTTATGGTGTTCTTAGATACTGATAAAGGCTTTTGATAGAGTCTGGCATGAAAGGCTTATTTATAAATTTTATGTACAAGTTGCCAGAATATTTTATGCGCGTGTTATACCACTTCTTTGCACAGCTCTCTGTCGTAAGAATAGGAGAAGACTTGTCCATCCCTAGGGTCTTTAAAGAGTTTCTCAGGGCTCTCCCAAGTCTCCATAACCCTATACGCTGACGGTACTGCCTATATTGTAGTTCGAAATCAATTGCGATAGCTATTAGATATGAGTAGGTTTTTCTTTGTACACTTAAAAAATAGTTTGCAAAGTGGAAAATTACGATAAACCCTACCAAATGCCCATGCGATGAGTGTCTCAAGAAAAAGAAAAATGGAAAAAATAAAAGATCTAACTCTATCGCTATATCTCTTCCTTGGTGCAATCAAGTGAAATACCATGCCGTTATTATTGGCTCTAGACTTCACTGGAAGCCTTATATTAAATTATCTTTATAAAATTAAGGATATAACTTCCGCCTTATATCCTCTTATACGCAAAAGAAGTTATTTGATTCTTGAAAATAAACTCCTTATATATAAAGCTTTTATCAGACCTATTATTAGTTACGCATCTGTTTTATGGCCTTACTGCTCGACTTGCATATAAACAGACTTCACATTCTTCAAAATAGTCTCAGAATGTTTGCAAGCGCACCTTGGTTTGCGTGGAATTTTTAATTACATCATGAATATGTAATCGAAGCTCTTTTGCTTTGCCTCAAACGGATGGTTATAAATGTTTTACATAATATGAAGAACATCTCAACAATTTAATAACTACGCCTTGAACTATATTCCCGCACATTTTTAAAATATAAATAACCTAAACATTTTTTGGATCAATCTTAGAAAACCGAGTATTGAAAACCGTATTGAAACGTCTTTAGATCATTTATTACATTATTATAATGTTCTATATCTTTTTTTTTGAGGAGGAGGACGGGAAATGTGTTAAACGCTTAAACCCCAGACATCCTTGTCTTAATGTTCTGAGAGACGACCAGAAGGCCTTAATTTGTAAAGAAGGATAACCTCTTCAACCCTCTCCGTAATGAGGGAGTTTAGGTTAAGCAGTCTAAGTTATAGCAGATATAACAACTATACTATGTCGAAACGATAAATAAATAAATAAATAATGCACATGAGTGGCCTGGCCAATTTTTTTTTTCTCGCTCTTTCTTTCTTTTTCGGTTTTTACCGTGTTTTGAGTGTTTTATTTTTACATTGGTCTAGAGGACCAGTGATATTATAAGGGTAATAGTGGAAGGGGTAAAAGTACAGTATCTCCCAAAGGATATATAAAAAAGAATTCACCAAACTGAAAAAAGCAGTTCTTTGGCCATCTCTTGAGTTTAAAAACCACGTGGTTTGGTATTCCACTTGGCCATTGATAATTTAATTTAACCCTTTTATTACCAAAAATTGGTAAAGGTTCAATAAAACTTTGTTTTTCAGATTATTCTTATAATTTTGTCGGCTACATTTCAATTCAATTACTAGTTTTACCTTATCACTTTCTAGTCTTCATGTTGTTTCAACTAGTAATAGGTGATATCCCATCTTAAATTCTATAACCTAAGGGGCTGCCGTTCATATATTTGAAGGCCTCCTTGTTTGCAATATTGTTTTTAAGTTCAACAGTATTTAATTATGTCAAAATTATATATTTATGCTATGAAAATTCGAATGACAAAACTTATAAAGGCCTTAAAACTCAAGTTAAATAGCTCTAATGCATCGCAATAAAAATTGATATACAATAAGGGAGATTTAATAAATTTTATTAAAATAATAATTTAATAATCTTGAATAGTGTCAGTTATTTTATATCCCTTTTACCATTTTTATATGGTATAACCATTGCTGTGCAAAAATTTCTGTCCTTTCATAATAACTTTTTAACACGTCTGGGCTTTAGCCCTATAAACCGAAGCAATTTTGATATTCCAAATTATCGACCCTTGCAGCCCTATAAAGTGGGATCTATAAAGACTAAGCAAATGACAAAGAAAGCACAATGCAAAACTACGCTCATTTATTTATAAAAATTTATCCTCCCTTGAGTCTTGTGCCTAAGGTCGGCTCAGCGGTTTTCTCCACACTTTGGCCGAATGGCGGGTGTCCGCTTTTTCAGTCCTTCGGGGCAGTCATTATAGCTATATAAAGAGCGTACACTGGTGGACATTCGTGCCTAACCCCTGCAGAAAAGGGAAAATCAGATTAAGCGGCTTAAAGTCTGAAGAAGACCAGCCGTAATATGCCAGTGCTAGAGGAATAATAGTAAAATAATATCCAACAACCTTGCGTTTCTTAATCTGACAGCATTTTATTAAGTTACCCGAAATAGTAATGTGACTCGGCATAATTTCTAAGATGGTAGCTTAATGCGCGCTGTTATTGGTCTATACTGCGTTTAATAAAAAGTGGGTCATTTACATATGTACTTCACTAGTCCTAGCAGTTGTAGCAATCTTCACGTGCGTGAAAGAGGTATGTAATGGTTTGTTATCGAATTATTTCGCTGTTTTTACGAAGGCAAAAAGTATACTTTTCGTTAAATTTTTTTTTAATATACTACAAAGCATTGAATATTCGCCGATCGAAGCCATTGGTTAGGCATTTAATACTTTCTCTAAAGCTCTACTGTAAGTTTTTTTATTTTGTTAGTTCGACCCCTCCTATCGCGTATATCTTACGTTAATCTACAGCAGGATATAAGAGTAACAGTAATAGAAGGAGAATAGGTTTATTAGCCTTCCTCGCAATCTTAAAATTTAAGGCCGTCGTTGGAGCGCGCTTTACAGACAAATATATTGGCCTCAGACAAGCTTACTACTATTCCTATATTTGGTAGCTTCAATGCTCCCACGTGAACTTTCATGGCCCGAACCTTGATACTCATCGGAGGTTATAATCAAGAGTTTATCTGAGAGTTTACTTATCTCTCTCTTGGTGGATATATTAATCCATCCTCTAACAGTGAACTTTTCGATCGCATCTATAACACTGTACAAAGGGGTGTAAATTAAAATTTTGCCAATCAGAGATTTTGTAATTATTTTAAAGATGCTTTAATCCATAAGTCTTAATTAAAACTTTATTAAATTTTAAGTAGGTTATTTTTTAAAAAAGTCTGCGTCTTTTATAGCTTCTCTCCACAAAGTCCATGTTGAAATAAAGTTTTTCATAAACTGTTAAAATTATCTAGTAAAACTAATTAACTAAGTATTTACTTAGTGGTCCTCCAGAATACTAAGCTAATAACTAACCTCGATTAAACGCCCTATAGACCAACATAAAACTGCAAACATCAAAAAAGCAGTAAAAACCGAAGAAGAAAGGATGAGCGGAGGAAAAAAATGTACGGACCACATGTCTTTTTTTAAAAATATAAATACACTGAACATATTAATACAATTATTTTGAAAACTAACCGATAAATAAAAAGTAGTTAACCTATTATATTATTCAAATATTGGGTCGACGCAGTTAGATGATTAAATTCGTGATCGACCGCATATATACAAAAATACTAGTAAATAAAATTATATAGCTCCTGGAATACCACAGCTATGCTTAAGAATATACATCTAATCATGTACCAAATTGTATGCTTCTTTCGCTAAGAGAGTACTGCTGTGTCCTTCATAACGATGGTAAGAAGTAAGCTTTATGGGTAAATGCTTTCCATAAGCTATAAATTAAAATTAACTGTCTAAAGCATATTAAAAATATGTTGACAACCATTTTCTAAACCTTTTTGAGCAGCTGATACCTTATAATACAAAATCTAGTGTCCCTGAAATAACTATAGTTTAACAATAAATCTTAATCGCTTCTATTATTCAATTAGTATTACCCAAAATAAGAGATGAATTTTATTTTTGTCAAGACAACTACATTTTATATCTGCTATTGGTTGTACCCAAGTCGATCTATCAACAACTATTTTTTAAAAAAGCATAATAGATTTCAGCGTTTTTGCTTGATCTTTCAATTATTGCTAAAGGATTTGCAAAAAATATCTCAAGGCCTGCGAGTTTTATTTATTAAGCAAGTGGAAAATATAACGGTAGTTATGATCAAGTGAAGCATAATATAGCTGAGTAAAGTAAAAAGGGGAGCTTACTAGTAAAATTAATTTGATTATACTGACTCTTGCAAAGTTGACATTTAAAACTGTCGTAGAAGTTTTAAAGAAGCGAGGTACATTGCTTTTTTAACGAGAGAAACCAGAACATCTTTAATCTTCAATGTAGATGCGTAGAGTTACCGGATTACCAGAAACCTTAACCAAAAGAAAGATATGAGCCATCCGTTAACGTGCTATTTTGTTTAGTGATATACGAAAAAAAGGTTTTTGAAAAGTATACATATCAGATTGCTTTATACAATCATTATATTTTCAAACTTACAAGTTTTTTTTATGTACCTTGTGTGAAGCTGTATTATATATTGATGAAGTTCCAAGTTACTAGAGTTTAATATAATAATTTTAACACAAATATATTTTTTAAAAAAGGGAAAATAAATTTAATTATATTGAAGTAGTTTTGTGCATTCAATAGCTTACAATTTGGCGAAAAAGTTTTAATAAACAAGAGGATATTGAACAGGCGCCTATTTGACGCAAATACTAGACCATAAAGCAGGCAGGTATTAAGATACACTCCACAACGCCTTGGTAACTTTGTGAGTAGGTAAAGTAAGAGTTTCATTAATAACGACTATAAAATAGCTTACAAAAACTACGCTACTGTCTAAACTAATAGAGAACTTTGTTTGTTTTTTGAATCGTACCCTTAACTTTTTTTATATGTATTCTGTTTTGCTCTTTCCTGGTCTCACGCTCCACTAGGGTTTACCTATGCAAAAGAAATAGGTAGACAAATGAAATAGGGATATGTTAAATAACCCGCGCTGGTACTAGAGGTTTAATTCTTTCTAGTATCTAGGCCTTTAACGTCTCGCGCACGAATTTTAAGTGGTTTTACGTCATGTTGGGGTATCTACTTTTTCGAACTTGTCGTCGGGTGCTGCGCTTGCAAAAAAAGTTTTAAATTTATTAATTAAGTTGTTGTAGGTTTTCAGTAATCCTATATTATAATTTTTTACACCTGTACTGCTTTACATTACTTGTCGTTTATAAGGCTTTAATCCTCAAGATTTACGACCTGTGAAACATCCCAATTACATCTTAACTAATAAACTCCATTATTTTTTGAGACGCTTGGCGTAATAAAATTTTAAGGTTACGGAAAATTTAAGCTTTTTTACTTTTATACGCCATATTTAACGGTCGTACTTGAAAAAAATAAAAACAAAGATTTCTATAAAAACCAAAAAAGTTGCTAGTATTAAACTGTTTTGAAAAGAAACAGTTCTATTATCCAAACCTTGTACGAAATTGGGAATGGTAACATGCATATCGAGATAAAGTTAACTAATTATTTTAGTTATTAACAAAATAACGTATACATCACGGCGTAGAGAGTTAAAAAACTAACTTCCCGCTTGCCCTTGTACTTTTTTTATTTTACTTGAGCATTCAAATGTTTATTTTAATATTTTTATTTCAAAGTTTTATATATACTTTGATATTTTCTCATTTAGTTTCAAAGATTTTTTAATTCCTTGGGGTAGAATATTTCAACTTTCAGGCTTGAAACTTGAAGTTATATTCCAGTAAATTAACTCTTTGTTTTTATTTCTAAAATATAATTCTTATTAAGAAAAAAAAAATGAAAGGTAATTTACACAAAAAAGTTTTATTTTCCTCTAAGCAAGCATAAGATTTTTGTTAATAAAAATATGAACTATTTGGGCGTACTTTACATGTTTTCTTTATGAAACCGAAAAATTGGTTTTAATTAATAATTAACGCTATTATAATCAACTTCGTTAGCAAAATATTAAATAAACAATTATACGTCTAAAGAAGTCGACTCACATAATAAGCCTAAAGAAGTAATGAGGATCTTCATAGTACTGATAAAGTCGCACGGGTGAATCCTATAATAACGCAAATTTAGAAAACCTTATAAAGCCGCAAGCATAAACAGCAAACTTCTGCAGTTGTATAAATAATAAAATAAAGTAATTATAAAAATTTTATAACTACATTCGCAATGAAAGCTAAGCTTTGTCATTTAAAAATGCTTTTGTTACCTTTAATAGATTCTGAGGAAAAAGATTTGCAGCGCTTTGAATTATACTATAAACAATTTCATATGAAGAATTATCGACGTCTAAGAATTCTACTTTATCGCTAAAGTAATCTAAAACCTTTAAAGTATTAGTTACCTAATAATAAATACGAGTGCAATGCGACAAAAACATACTGTATTTATATTTTGCATAAGCTCGTGGAATCTGGCAAGAGTCCGCAGAGGAGCAAAGAGAGCGCGTTTTTGCATCACCCCTTTCGGTCAAATAGTTTAAGGGAGTTGCATATCCTAACACTTACCAACCGTATAACAGAGTGGGATTGTGTTGAATGCCGCAAAGAAAAGTGTTGTTCAACATATAAAGAAAGCTGAAAAGCGAATCATAACAGGCGAGGGCCTCATCATTTTCCTTGTATGGTGCATTTTTTCTATAAAAAAAGATGTTTTTTGGGTACTACAGAGTATAACTTTTCTGGAAAACTCTTGCTGTGCCAGTGTGTGCCCGTTCAAGTGCACGAAGCGTTTAACGAGGAACTCAAAAAGCCTGAATAGCGCGGTAAAGTTGTTTCCGCTCATAACATGATCGAATCTTTCACTATTGTTATCGTTTACTATTAGACCTGAGGAGTTTATCCGTCGCAAAGGAGTGCAGCTGATAAAACTTTGCAGATAAGTTTGTTATCGTTGCCATGCAACATTCACATATAAAATATTTCTACATATATAATAATAATTAGAAGAAACTGCTAATGATAGTATTACAAACACACAGTACTCTCGAGATTGTATAAGTTTGCTGGTAAAGATGTGCAAGAGCACCAACCATGAGACCCCCCAGGGAAATATTTTCTATCACCTTTGGCGAAACAATTAATTAATTAAGCATTTTTCAAATTTATTTAGTGCTGCAAGCAAAAGTTAATAAAAAAGTATATACCTTTCCAGATAGATAGTCCGCACAATTTATGTTCTTAGATTTTAGTGGAACTAAGTATGTTGGCTTTATAAAGATAAGTTCGTATGCTCTTTACCAGCTTGTGGGCAAAGGAGCCAAAAGTTTTGTCCTCCGAGAGAAGGAAAAGAACTACAAGAATTAAGAAAACCGTCCTGAAAAAAAGAATTGTTGGTTCAAAAAGTTCATCATGTATAAAATAGAGCAGCAATAACGACAGGATGCAAGTAAAGAATCGCTTTATTAACAAATAAGATGTGGTCACGATGAACATAAACTGAGTACTTTTCTTGAAGGCATTCTGCTTTGTAGAGCAGTTTAAGTAACGGAAGAATCTATAAGAAAAGTAAATTAAATAAAGAGACAGTAAAATAGAGCACTCACGAGTTGGTCCAAATCCGCCCTTGAATATATATAAGAGGCAACAACTCTGTTCTTGCGGATAAGTTGATACAGTAAAAGTAGCTTGTGCTCTTCAGTTTCATCCGCACTACAATGATAAAAGAAAAAATTATTAACTGTCATTCACAATAGAAAGGGAGTTCAGTGCTTACATCACTAAAAAGAAGAAGATCTTTTTAAGAAAAGAGGGCTTCAGGTCCTCCTCGTTCAAGGCTTCCAGACAGTCCAGAAAAGATATTTCCGCTGCATTATCATCGGGAACCCACCCGTCGCAAGCAAACAGTAAGAGCAGCAGACAGCCGCTCCGATACGAAACACTCGACCCCTGTTGCTCGCAAGAGGGGGGCCGTCTTGCCGGTGGCAAGGCTGCCTTACACCACTTGCTCGCCGTTGCCGAGCTGCAGCTCTTTAGCACTGAACTCGATTCGAAAAATCTTTGCTTGATATGATTGGAGGTTCCATATGGGAAAACCAACTGGATAGACTCTGGACCGATTCGAGAACTGGTTAAGCTGATATCTTTTTTTGTTACGAGAGCGTCCCTATTAGTAAATAGCAAAATAAGATAGAAAAGGCGTCGGTATATATATGAACCTCCGCAACCACCTATTATTGGAAAACGCACTAAAAAGGTACTGAGAAACTTGTAAGGATCCCCTTAGAAATTTATCTAAAAATTGCAAAACTAAACATATTTTAGAATTAGATGAACATATGGATAAGTTACTAGAATTTTTATGACCAACTTTTGAAACGGTCAACTTTAATAAAATTCGAATTAGCTTCTTTTTTGTTTTATAACTAAAAGATAATAAAGTTATATCAATTACCACCATTTTTAACGTAATCATAGTATACATGTGCCTACCTCAAATTCTTTAAGACTTTTAAAAATATGTTTTTTTCTTTTTCTTCAAAGTACAAACCACCTAGAAGAATCTCAAAGAGATCCACGATATACAAGCTTAACTCTTTCTTACTACTATTTATAAAAAGTATAGCGAAAGAATATTAATCTTAAAAGCAATTCCGAAGGTATTTACTTAAATTAAACGGCATTTAAATATTTAGCAAAACTCAGTTAAGTAAAAAAGTTATTTTTTTATTGAGGGCTTTAATTTATATACATAGCATAAACATTTTTCTGATTTCAATTTAGTTAAACTACGCCAAAAAAAAAAGTTTAAAAACCTCCGTTTAGCGATAAGCAATATATTAACTAACGCCTCATACAAATTATTTAAAAAGATTTCTGATTCTTCCTCCAAACCTTAATAATAATGTAAATATTAAAGCTATTATAAAATAATAAGTAATTTTTTTACATTATATATATAAGTATTAAAAAAAAAAAAAAGAAATCGTTCAAACCCCTCATATCCTTTTCAGGCGTTGTGCTGAAATATTGAGAAAGGTATGCACTCTTTACATTTTCTACAATAAATTGGCAAATTATTCTTAGTAACAAAACGCAGTTGGTAGTTTCTTCTAAAAGTCTGTAATACATAATAAATAACGATATAAAAAAGAAAACTTATCATAAAGGAGTGAGTAGTAAACATAGAATACTTTACAGTTTTTTCCGAAGGCCTTGACTTTAAATCTACTTTTTTTAAAACAACAGGATAAGATATAAGTTTTGTCATAAGCGCTTGGATATGACTAGTATGATCGTTATTAAGCAATAAATAGGATAATGAACGAGATAATGATTCCCATAGCAAAATTTGGTCTGGTCTGCAGTGAATAATATTATAGGCTACTGTAACCGACACTTTACGGGAAAAGAAATGACCTAAATAAATTTATACGCACCGCTGTATTGGAAAAATAGCCTGAAAATTTAAAAACTGATCCCAGAATTTCTTTAACTCTTCCTTATATTTCTCTTCAACGGGGCTTTCCACTTGTGAAAGCAGTGGATAAGGGCCCACAAAAAACCACCATAACTCATTTTCGATAACCTTTTCAAAATTATTATAGGAAAAATCAGCTCCCATTGAATAAAGGAGAGGTATTTTCAACTTTTCAACATTAATAAGAAAGTATGTCTAGCTGGTTACAGAATGATTTAAGATGAACGTAGCTAGCCAATAGTATATCATTATCGGTTTAAAAAAATGTTTCTTACGGAGCCCCACCGCAACAATGTCGGTGGCCCAGTTTGTTAGTAGATAGTTGACCGGTTAGCTCGACAGTAAATTAGTCAAAAGAAAATTAGCTTTTTAAAAACCTATGCAAGTCAAGCTATGTAATTACTTTAGTAAAAATTAAATAATAATAGTCTTAAAGATCAACATGACTACCAATACATAAATAACATTTCACATACAAATTTTTCGACATTAATTTTTTTGTAAAATGTCAAAGGTACTTATTTTCATTCTTTAACATAAAATAGGTTTCAGTAGGGAATCTATATGGAAAAAATTCCTTTACCATTATAAATAAAACGTTTATTAACTTAGGAGACAAAGTACTTATCGCTACAGGCCATAAAAATATAATATTCATATTATTTAACGCTAACAAATTTTTAATAGAAGAGCACACCGGAACTGTAGGACATTTTAAGTTTGGATATATTAGCTATAATACTTAGAGTATCTTACTTAATAAGTTTTATAGTTACAATAATTTGGATGTATTCAGTAATTATGACCAGACTAGCAAGGTACATTCAATTCAAATAATTTTCAACTTAAAATATGCTCTTCAAATAGATGAGGAAGAAACTCTCTTTCCCTTACGTTATTAGTTTTTTAAGTTGCCATTTTTCTTTGGCCATTAATTATTTATCTATTAAAACAGTGACATATTTAATTATACGTACTGGTAGTCTTTTTGCTGCTTTGTTTACCTTTGATAAGTTAGAAAGGCTTAAGATTTTACGAACTGTGGTAAACTGTGCAATTTCATCATTATTAAAGTTAGTAGAGGTGTGAGAGAAGACTAACTAAGCAGAGTATGAAATTTTTTACTTTTTCAGCGTAGACCACCGGTTTTTGTGTACATATGCAGTTTGTCGTTTTCATATTTGTAGGATGGCTGTGCTTTATGAATCATTTGGAAGGATTAATTTAGAAATATATATTTTTTTGTGGAAGGTTTATTCTATTACAAAGTAGCATAGATCTACTAGCTCAGCCTTTGAGAAGGATTGTATATTTAATAGAAATCGAGACTTTAACAAATGATTGCTGCCCGCTTATTATGGGCCCCCGCTTGTTGTCGTGGTAACAAACAAACATGCCCCTAATAAAAATTTAAAGCAGTGTTTGCGTAATTTGATGCTATTATTAAACTAAGATAGTACCAAACAATTAGATAGCACAGAAATTTTCAACCTTACTGAGAAACGTATGCTAACTGCTGAGAATCATTAGTAATTGTTGTAGCTGAGAACGGCACTCAACTTTATCAAATTTTTATAATGGCCTAGTTCACCAAATAATTTATAGATGGAGAGGCGAATGGTAAATCTTATCCAAGATTTCTTTTAATAGTTCCTTATTTATTATCTTGTTTAGCTTGAGAACCGTAAGGTAATTATATATATAATAGTTTTGTTATCTGAAAAAGGGTACTGCAGAGTAGAACGTGTTATATGGAAAGTTAATATACTTATGTCTAAATATAAAATCCTCCTCTTGCCGTTTTTGGATGTGTCCTGTGCACCTCTACTTTTTAGTTACAGTTGTCAGACTTGTTGAAGCTTCTTATAGTATTATATATTATTATTTATCATTATTATTTTCGTTATAACCTCTTTTCTCTTTATTCATCTTTATTTATCTACGTTTTATCTGTTTTAATAAATGAGACCCTCTACTGAGGAAGAGCTGCAAGCCTTGATAGCTAACTTATTTTAGCTGTCAACGAAAAACTCAGAAGAGGGTTAGACTCAGCAAAAGTTAAACTTAACGAGCACATAAAAACTACTGAGGACAAACTAAAGTCTAAGAGACGAAAGGAGCCTAATGATATGATGACTAATAATAATATTAGTCAGCTTACGAAATCCAGATCAGCCACAGACTTTTAAAACAGTAGAAGAATGCGAGAACTTAGAGTCAACCAAAAAACGAAACTTTCAACGGTAAAGTATAGTAGTAATAGTAGTTTTAGTATATTAATACTTCTCATAATAGCGTTTCTATTAATAATATAGCTGAGAGCGATCGCACTATTAGTATTAATAATTTAAGTAGTAGTAAAATTTTTAATAATAATCATGGCAGTAACATAACTTATGATAGTATAAATAAGATTAGTGAGAGTAGTGCAACCTACGGAGACTGGAAAAGCCCGTGAAAAATTTAGAGCACAGAGTAGACGTGAGATGCACTGCTCCGGGGCGAAGTGAACGATCCAATGAAATGGGATCTCGTAGAAGAAAGATTCCTCCCATTATTCTATGAGAAAGACAAAAGTAACCCTTAATAATTTAACTTTTGCAAACCAACGGCGTAAATATCCCACGAATAAGAGACATCCGCCATTGATTCAAGATATTTCCTATGACATCTAACGATTACAGCCCTATAACAGCGATCTTTCGAGCTCAGGGGTTTCAATCCTTTACATATCAACTCTCTGAGGGAATGCCTATGAAATTTGAAATTTGTCCTCCGTGGAATTTTCTGTGAACTCGATCTTTCAACTATTGAGGATTTTTTTTGCGAGTGACTCCTCTGCTGTTTTGCGCGGGGTGTCTCAGTTGTGAGCACCCTTCATGGAACACCCGAGCCGAGAATTCGAAAGGCCACATCCCTGAGACCTATGCTGATGAACACGGGCTGTACACAGTAGGCTCCCAGCAACCAACACACTTGCCGATTACAGGCACAATGGACTAGCCACACAAAAATATATAGCCTCACAACGGCTATTGAAGCGCTCCACGAGCTTTACTCCGATCACCTCCCAGTTATTCCCTAATTAGGCGACGAGAAGGACATACCGAAAACTGTCACCCACTTTTTTATCAACGGGGACAAACATGCTGAGTTTTTAGGAGCCACTCTCCCGTCGTGTTGGTCACTACTGTCTACATCCGCTCTGCTGGATGCTTCCGTCGCCTTACTCAAAAGCGCACGGAACGTGGCACGCACTACTGACACGACCACCCGTGAAGTAACGTACCGCCCCTATCGCCTGCCTGAGGAAATAAAGACACTCATTCGCCAACGTCGACGTTTTATCCAAGTGGTCATGTCGCAGAGCGCCAAAGACAAACTTGCGCTTAATCGATTGCACAGGCGCATAAGGGAGAAGCTAATGGCCTCGTAGCAGTACCCCCGCCGGAAGGATGTTTGTTAAAAGGGTCAAAAATCGAGGATTTGCACCACTACCGACCCTTCATATAGGAAATATAGTGGACGAGAGTGATGAAGGCAAAACTACACTTTTTGCTGATTTCCTTGCTACCCAAAACGTACCAGCTGCTCACTTAACTGCCAATTGCATTTTAACATCTAAGGAGCTAGTTAATGTTGGCAAAAGAGTCTGGCCCCGATGGACATCATTGATGAGATGCTGAAGTAATTGCCATCTGTTTACTTTATATCTTCTTTGTATTTAGATTTTATTTATATTCTTTTAATATTTATCAATATTTTTTTATTTTCTTATCACGTTATTAGCACCATGACTAAAAATCTCTCACTAACAAAGAAATTGACTCAATCAAAACCATAACCTATTTTTTCCGAATAAATTAAACGAGAAGAAATACCCCTTAATTAAATCATAAAACCGGCTCGCCGCGCTTTATCTATACGTATACTACGTAGTAGCACTATCCAGGGTAGTGCTAGTACCACGCTAGGAGCAACCTAAGCATAGTAGCTAACACTATTCCGCACCGGTCCAAGCAAGCCTGAGAACAAGGAGCATACGGGTAAAACTCACTCCCAGCCTCAAGCTGGCTAAGAGAACAGTATAGTACAGGTACCATAGTATACACAGTTCGAAGATCATATATAGTACAACACAAGCACTAATCTTTAAACTTTAATCCTGAGTTAATTAAGCAAAGATTTCTTTAGTCAATTCTATGATTCGACCGGTGGCTCAAGGATAATGAGTTAGTGCTACCGTCGTTTACCCAATGTATAGACTTCGCTCTAGAACTCAGAATTATGTCAAAGTTTACATTCCATCACAAGAAGAAAAGGATGGTTGATATAAATCACCTGGAAAAAGCGATTCAGGTGTTTCGAGACGTATTTGAAACACACTCTCCACTAACTTTATTGAAAGCTCAGACACCTGTGAACCTTAAGCCTAGAAAATAATGAAGATATATATCATTCATATTACATTACATTTTTTAGGTATTCCCATTATTCTACGAAGTACAGATAAAGTTTTTTTTACCTGCCTTATCTAGACTGGTAGACATGTTGAAAACTCATGCAGTGACATATCGACTTAGGGGTGGGTATGGAAAACAAGCTTTCACCGCAGAACAAAACTTTCTGCAACTAAAAGATGGTCTTGACTTTGACTTCGTCTAAAGAATTACGACAGAGTACCAAAACAGTAATCCGCAAACCTTTCCTTATCATAATGAATTTTTATCTGTATGATGACCAAAAGCAGAGCAAAACGAAATATGTTGATCTAATCCATAAAACAAACTCAAAACCATCAAAACTTAAATTACTATATTGTCAAAGATGTGGGGAAAAACGTCGTACTTCATTATCCTCTCCTGCTAACAAATTTTGCCATTAGCGTAAGAAATTCCGCCAAATAATGAAAGCTCGTACATAAAGAAGATACCATAAAACTGAGGGTCTAGTTCGCCTATTACAATCTTCAAAAAACAGTAACAAACTACATTATCGAACTCAGCAGCATACCCACGTATAATCTCAGATTAAAGACCTACTTAATAACATCAAACAAGAATCAACTTCTGTAAACACCTTCAGTTAACAAAGAAAGGCCAACAAGTAGGTTATATAACTTTTTTAATAAAATAAAGCTACTTTGAATCCGAAAATGAGAAATATTTGCTCTGTTACAAAGCTAAATGAAAGTGGTTAAAGTAATAATTAGTAAAGTTCAATAAATTAAAGAAGGGATAAGGAGAAAGGAAATATTTGAACTCACTCACAATACTTAACGGCAATATTGGAATTAACACCCAAAGCAACAACCGCTTCAAATCAAAGAAATTTCTGGCGAACATACTTTATATGGATAGGCAATTTATAAATACATAAAACAAAATTATCCAAATATAAAACCCGTTTACCTGCAAAGAACATGAAATATGAAAGACAGGTCAATTAAAAAAAAACCTGTCCAAGATTGAAGGGCATATACTCAAACTTCTCACTCAACTCCTCTATGTAGACATACTACAATGGGGTATAACTTCTTACGATGGTTACTATTATATAATTACTGACACGAATACAAGATCAAAGCACTTAACAGCTAACTTTAATAAAACTGAACTTTACATAGATATTACTTTATTAAGTTACATAAGGAATGGCAACAAATATAGTATAAGTAGGAATATTAACCGGACGTCAGTAATTGCTGCCATAGAGGTGACCAGGACCGATAAAGATCCTGAATATCAAAATATTATGGTGCTCAAGGCCAACAGCACAAAAAAAAGTTCAACCCCTAAAGGCACCCATCGATAGATGTTAAGCGATAGAAGCGTCCTTGATATGTAACATGGCGAGCTGTATTATTAAAAACAATACAAATTACCCAGCTATTACTGGTCAGAGGGCTACACAATGCCATTTTTATTATTAACCATCTTAAAAAGCAAAACGAAGATAACTTACCAACTGATATATAAGGAATAAAATTAAAAAATGAAAATTACAAACCAATGGAACCAAAGTACTTCTTACTCTAAGCCTAAAAATCGGTGGTATAGAGGTAGGCACACCGCTATTCCGATATGTACGCAACTCGCAAGAATACAAAAATTTAAAGGACGCGAACCAATAAAATATTTAAAACCAGGGGCGTAGTGTTCCTTGAATATGCATATCCTTATTACAATGAGTTTAGAAGTCACGAATAATAAATTTTTTAACTTAATGTATAGTGACGAGAGGCAGGCAGTCGTGGAAAACTAATGCTTATCTCGTGATAATTATAGCCAATAACGACTATTATAAAAACCGGATGATGCATTTAATGCTTTATAAAATTAGTTGTATAAATGTTGTAGAACCGCACATTCTACTTTACCTTTGTTATATAGGTGTGACGTCAAGCAATTCAATAAACCTGTTTCTGCTTCTTTCTTACTTTCACATCATTGGCATAGGCGCTATAGTAAATATCTATATATTACGCGTGCCGGGGGCGTGAATTAATACAACTAAATAATAACCAAGTCTTCTACCCTTAATACGACACACAGCACGCAAAGCAAATGACCAATTTTGGAAGAAATTAATTAAAAAATAATGACAATAATTTTGAAAATAATAATAATATTAATAGTTAAAATTATAACAATAGTAATAATAATGATGATAGTTTAATATTATACAATAATAATAAAAATGTTTAGTTATTATAAAACTTTTTAAGCAAATATATGCTTAAATAAACCAGAAAATAATGATTAAAATATTAAAATTTATTAGACACAAGGATGTATATAACATTAAAAACTAAAATTAATCCATTCAACTGAATAAACTTACTGAAACCAGAAAGTTAACTGGACTTTAAAACCTAAAAAAACGCAGCAAGATCTAAGTATAACAACTATCGAATTAAACCCAACATGACAGAAAACTAAATACAATTAAGAAAACACTACACCCTAACCAAAGAAAAATTAAACCTAACTGAACATATGTAAACCTTATATAAAAATCCTACAAATTTTAACAAATAAATAAAGACACGTAGTAGGTACAAAACAAAAATACACAAGATAACATTCGTATAACAAAAATGGAAAAACTTAAGGACCAATAAGAAATATATAGCCTACATGCTGGAAAGTGGAATAGTTACCAAACTAAATTAACTTATTACTACTAAAGAGGAAGAAAATCAATTAATTCATGATAAAAGCTCATAGTGATGGTGAAACTTAACTTTCAGATATTAAAAAAACGAAAATTATGTTTCATTACTAGACCTTACATATCTTACATTCAATGAAGCCAAATTATTATCAATATTTGGATAAAAACATAAAAACAGATATAAAGCAAGGATTTAATTTATTAACCAGTTTCAGTCTGTATTTATTTACCTTTACAAAAGATAGAAATGTGCTTCCATATATGAAAAGTAAATCTAATTGAAACAGTTATATTTATACTTGGTTTAGTTTGTATTTAATTAATAAGATAGGCCCAAAAGTATTTTTTGTGCTGGAATATTAATTCCTCTTTTCTTATATTTTTATTATTCGTTTCTCAGGTCTCTGATTGGATTAAACACGGATCATTTTTCCTGTGAAAATTTAGGGCGTTAGTGTCTTACGTTGTATTTTTATTTTAGGGTTGTGTACTTTATACTTAATGTATTATACAATATGTTTCTAGTCTATGTTTATTTTTGTTTTTCTATTTTGTGTTTTGTTTTGTACCCTGTTTTAAATAGTAGATTAGGTATTGTGTATACTGTTTTATTGTGTTAGATACAGAAGATCGGAAACTATACATGAATGCCACTAGTACAGAACTGTTATATCTAAGGAAACACCAAGGTTCTTATATTATATTTACGCTAATTAAGTTACAAAAAATGGGAATAATTTAACTACAACTAGCCAGAGTCCCTGCAAGGAGTTTTCAAGAAAAAGAAATCGACCATGAAGAAATATATGCACCGGTTTTTTCCAATAGTACTTTAAGAACAATATTACCTGTGGCAAACCCTTGCGATAGCAGAAATCTCTAATGCCTTTTTACTAACAAAATTAGAAAATTCAACTTATTTGCATATACCACAAATCTTAAAGATCAACTTGATGAAGCACAACGGGGGGAAGTGCTTGAACACTATAAACGCAACACATGCGTTTCACGAATTAAAGTAGCTTTAAATGGACTGTAACAGGCTTTGAAAGTAAAAAGAAATAGAACAGATGAATAAACATAAGATAGATTAAATAAGTGAAGTTAAAAAATTATAAAAAGTAGTACACAAAAATGTAAAAATATAAAAAAAACAAAAAAAAATGATTCTAAAATTCCCCCTTAATCTTGTTTTAGCATTGGCCTACCAGGGCCGGTCTTCAGACTTTAAGCCACTTAATCAGAATTTCCCCTCATCTGCAGGAATTAGGGCACTGGTGCCCACCCGCGCATGCTCTTTAGAGAGTTCTAATTGCCCCGGAGGAACGAAAAAGCGGAAAATACCGGGCCCGGACTCCCGCCATTCGACCTGGTGAGGTGGAAAACCGCTAAAACCACCACCGGGAGCGGTGTGACCTTAGGCATAAGGCCCGAGGCCTCCAGAGACGCTGGTCAACCCCCCCCCAACCAAGCCTCCCCGCCTAGACCCCAACAGAGGGGAAGGGCCCTGGCTCCCCCTTGAGCTTTATTCAATAAATTGTTATATATATATGTACTTAGTTACGATAATAATCTTGAATTTAAGATTTGGTAAGATAAAATTATACACGCTAGAAATATATAGCTTGTTTAAGTGAAATGTAATTTTAAAATATATTAAGATTCCCAGAATAATATTAGACAGTAAGATAGATTAAATTTCTTATTTTCAAGAATATTTTTATGATATTTTAAATTCATCGGTTCTTTTAAGAGTATAGTCAGATAGACTGAAAGTTTCAGCAAGACTCTCTAACCTAGATCTTAAAACCGACGACTTAAAAAGTATAATTGCAGCGTTAGCTAACTTAATAATTGTAAATTTCACTCTTCTGAGAAGAAGTTATCACAGGTGTCTATGACGTCTTTATATTAAACTTGAAAAAAAGTGAAATCACGTCACCTATAAAAAGGATGGAAGACTAATATCCAATTTATAAATTGCTATCTTACAATAAGCCAAGATTGACTATTTAAGCACATGACCAACAAATTTCAAATTGATGTAACTACAAAATAATAAATACCACTACCCATACACCAAAATTTCACCCTCTAAACTACAATTTGGGGAAATTATAGCCTAGTCAGCTCTTTACGTAACATAGAAAACAGCGTTAGAACTTATTTAGCTTATACAACCCTACAATTAAGCAGATTTCTACATAACCAGCAAAACGTAATTTAGGTCACTTATATGAAACAGAACACAAACAGCTTATATTTGGTAACCCGGAAAATTGTAATCATAAATTGTTTAACAGGTGAGTCCTGGTCAGACCTTTAACTACTAAATCACCATGGGTTAATTATACTAATTATGAAAACCCAGTAATATTGAAATTCAATATAGACATAGGCCATGCGTGATATTTAGTATTCAGCAGGCAATTGTGGAAATCATAGGTGCAAAAAAATTAATCTACATATACACAGCTAAAGAGG